>NC_064852.1:128196951-128496951 GCF_024139225.1 Suncus etruscus
TCTCTCCTGTGACTTTGTTGTGCAGCCTCAAAAATCCCTGTACCTCCTCCAGCCCATCTTCTAGTTAAGTTGAGGAGGACAGACACAAGGACCAGGAACTTACAGCCACTTGCATTTGGTTTGTTTGTATAAAATGTGAAATTTCTCAGAGATGAAGAGGCAGTGTAGGGGATCAGCATTTGCTTCATCTGCAGTTCAACCTAGTTTGATCCCTGACACCACAAATTGTTCGTGAGCTCTGCCGGGAGTGACCCCCAAGCACAGAGTCAGGAGTAAGCACTCATTACTGTCATGTCTATGGATCTATGGAGTGCTTCATGAATTTAAGCATGTAATCTTTTTTTTTTTTTTTTGGTTTTTGGGCCACACCCATTTGACTCTCAGGGGTTACTCCTGGCTATGTGCTCAGAAATCGCCCCTGGCTTGGGGGGACCATATGGGACGCCGGGGGATCGAACCGCGGTCGGTCCGTTCCTTGGCGCGCTTGTAAGGCAGACACCTTACCTCTAGCGCCACCTTCCCAGCCCCTAAGCATGTAATCTTTATAGATCTTTGACTCATTTCCATTTTTGTATCTGTGCTACTGAATAAACATTGTTTTTTGTGTTTTCTTTTGTTTTTATTTTTTATTTAAAGCTATCTAATTTACAAAGTTATTCATAGTTGGGTTTTAGACATACAATGTTTCAGCACCAATCCCATCACCAGTGTCAACCTCCTTCCACCAATGTTCTCAGAATCCATCCCATAACCACCATAGCACCATGCCACCGCCCCAGGCTGCCATCATAACAGGCCTGTTTTAAATTTGGTTGTTAGAGTTTGAGTCTCATGATTTTATTGTTGTTGACTATACCGGCTTATATATTTACTTCTGTCCTTTCTTAATCTATAATCCACCTGAGTCCCCTCAGTCCCTTTACCCTGGTATTTCACATGTCTTTTTCCTCCTCCACTTATTTATTTTCTTCTCCTCACTATATCTTGGGGCCAAGAGTGATGTTGACAACTCCCATTTAAACCATTGCATTCCCTCATGCAGTTATTCTAAATACCACATATAAGTGATATCATCCTGTATTGATTCTTCTACTTGTGGCCTATTTCATTTAATAGGATATCTTCCAGCTCCATCCATGTTGCAGCAAACTGAAACATGATTGCGTCATTCCCTATAACCCTGTAGTATTCCACTGTGCTACATAAGTCAAGTTTCATCAGAAAGCAGCCACATCCACTGTTCACATGTGCTATAGGGAACAAAGGCAGAATTGGGTTGTGGTATAGAGCCCAAAGAACTTGCAAGCCTTTAACAGTCACGGTGACTTTGCTATTGCTGTTGTTTCTCTGACTTGGACCTTACACACCCTCAGTTGCTCACAGTTCCACTTATGGTGCTCATTGTGGACCACCAGAGTTATAGTGCTCAGCTGTGGTGCTTGCCAGGAGTTATAGCCTTCAGCTGTAGTGCTGGCATACACCTGGCTTCACTGCTCCAGATAAGACACACATTGTGTCAGCCATGGGGTCCCAAATAAAGCTGCCCATCCCATGCTTGATTCATGCATTGTCCCTAAGGACCCAACTTATTTTCTTTTGTTTTTAATTTTTTATTTAAAGCTTTCTGATTTACAAAGTTGTTCATAGTTGGGTTTTAGACATACAATTTTTCAGCACCGATCCTACCAACTGTAGGATTGCAAGGCAAATGTTTTCATCGCTGAGCCAACCCGTAGGCTTCACAGTTGTAACTTTCAATCAACAAAAATTGTGACACAGCATTTTTTTGGTGTTTTGTTGCTGTTGTTTTTACTTGTATATAACCCAGATTATTCTAGATAATACAAAACTCTTTCAATAACTTATGGGCTGGAGAGATAGTATAGTGTTTAAGACACTTGCCTTACATGTAACTGACCCCAATTCAATCCCCAACTTTATAAATACTTCTCTGATCACTGCCAGGCATACATACATACCACTGGGTGTATCTCATCTCCCTCTCCATCACACTAAATTTTTGTGTTGTTAATAGGAATATAGAAATAGATTGTTCTAGAAATAGTGAAACCATTGACACTGGATATGATCCAGAGTTAATGCTTAGCTTTAGACATTAATTTTTTGTGGTTGAATATTCCTATTGAAGGAGTCAAGAACTTGTACAATCATGAATGGTCTGTGTCAACTTTGTCAGAGACGTTGTCCTAAAGTGGAGCCTTTTATATCATTTTTAAAGAAAAAAATGTTGTGATGGCAGTTATTGAGATACTTAAAATACATGGGAAGAATCATAATAAAATAAAGGTGAGTTTCTCCAATGCAAGGTTAAAATGTCAATTGTCAGAACCCGAGACATCCCCAAAAAGGGTGGTGGTGGTAAAGCGATAACACAGTGGGAAGGGTGTTTGCCTAGCAAACAGGTTTGATCCCTGGCATCTCTTATGGTCCCCTGAGACCACCAGGAGTGATTCCTGAGTGTAGAACCAGGAGAAACCCCTAAGGACAGTCAGATGTGGCCCCTGCAAAATAAATTAAAAAAAACTTGAGACACATGAAGAAAAAAAGGCATAGAATTGGAGAGAAGAAATACAGGGATCACGTGCATGTAAAGTATGACACCACATGGTCCTCTGAGCATCATGGTAAGAAAGTCCTAAACACTGCTAGGTGAGGTCTCAAACCAAAAAGAAATACAAGGAATAGCACACAGAATGTTCCCTTCCCTTAGCTCCCAGGAGGCTGAGAAAGGCAATGTATCTGTAGCAGAGAAATGAATTAGACCAAACTCACTGAGTTCAGTAGAGGAAGGGATTGAAATGGTAAAAAGTGTGCTCAGAAATCACTCCTGGCAGGCACAGGGGACCATATGGGATGTCGGGACTCGAACCACCATCCTTACTGGATCAGCTGTGTCCAAGGCAAACACCTTACCGCTGTGCTATCTCTCCGGCCCATTTTCAGCCATGAGAGTCATAGTTCAATGCTATGTTCCAAAGATGCAGTGCTCTTAGGTCCTGCAAGTGCTCTTCAGTCCTGAAATGATTCTGGAAATTACCCAGGATACTCCCATGATCCTTTAGAGACCAAATAATGCCAGGAATCAAATCAGGTAGGCATTCATATTACACCTGTAGGATTCCTTCATTCCTTTATAAAATAATAATGATAATAACAATAATGCCAGCAACAAATATTTTATAATGTTCTTGACACTTTTCTGAGCACTTGATACTTTCTAGCTATTGCCTCAAATCAGCAAGTAGAAGGGTGAAACTAATTTCAGAGACAGGCATTTTGGATCCCTAGCAATGCTTTTGTTTTTTATCTTAGCCTAGGTAACATGGTTATAATAGTGTGTATGCTTTTTAATTTTAATTTTTATTGTGTGATGATAAATCACCAAGTTGCTCAATATTTATGGTCTTGCTGTTTTTGTACAAAGTTAATGCACCTTTACCACCAGCAAAGTGCTCAGTTCTCCCCCTACTGTCCTTGTATCACTTCTTTTTTTGGGGGGGGGGGGGCATCACACCTGGCAGCGCTCAGAGGTTACTCCTGGCTCTATGTTCAGAAATCACTCCTGGAAGGCTTGGGGGGCCATATGGGATGCCAGAATTCGAACCACCATACTTCTGCATGCAAAACTTACACCCTACCTCCATGCTATCTCTCCGGCCCGGCGTTGTATTACTTCTAATCTACCTCTGCCTTCAGCTCACTTCCTTGCCCATTTTGTAATAAGCACTTGAACTTTTTTTTTTTTTTTTTGGTTTTTGGGTCACACCCGGCAACGCTCAGGGGTTACTCCTGGCTCTACACTCAGAAATTGGATTCAAACCACCGTCCTTCTGCATGGAAGGCAAACGCCTTACCTCCATGCTATCTCGGCAGTCCCAAGCACTTTAACTTTTAACTTCCATACTCTTTAGGATATTTCCCCAAATTTTATTACTGAATTTTGGAGACAGTATAAAGACAAAGATTTATTGCTAGACTGTGCTCATGAGGATGCTTTCTGCACTAGCTCAGAAAGAACCACTCAAAGAAACAGTATGGAAAGTTTTTATTTCATGTCATGAAAATCAAAAGCAAGGAAGCTGAGGAACTAAGTCCATGTTTCATTGGTAGCATGAAGAAATTAGCCTCTCTTTCCTTTTATTCAGAGCCTTGGTGTCACCCAAGATGAGTAGTGCTATGGCCAATGGTGGCAATCAGCAGCAAAGGGTAAAAAAGAAAACCATCCCTTTCCTTCCTTCCTTTCTGGGTCTCATGCTAATACCTATGGTGGGGGTAGTGACCAAGGTAATTTCATATTACCTTGTTTGGCTAAGATCAGGTTCTCTGAGTCAGTCTATTGCATGGTGAAGAAATTTAATACTAAATACTTAATACTAAAATCAGTTTGTTTAGAAAGGGGAATGGGGCTTAGGGTAGATAAACAAATAGCACTACCTCCCAGCCAAAGTGCAACCATTCACCAGCACACTTTCCTCTGACACCCTTCCCTGGGGAGCCTTCCACAGACAACATATATTGATTGAGCTGGAAAAAATTCTATGCTCTCTGCACTGTTGAGTTTGAACCTGTTCTCTATAAACAATTTGCTTAAACTGTTTGGGTCAAGGGAAGGAAGCAGGCTATGCTCAGTGTCAGTACTTACTCATGGCTTTGTACTCAGAGAAAACTCCTGGAAGTGCTCACTGGACCATATGTGGTGACAGGGATGGAACATGAGGTGACTGCATTCAAGGCAAGTACCTTACCCTATGTACTATGTCTTCATTCCAACTTACTTAAACTCTTTAGAGAAAGGCCATGACAACAGATACAGGTCAGGTCATCCAGATTCATGCATTTCCCACAATGTTTTTACCAGTGATATTGTATATATAAAGTTGGTCCCAATAAGCTAACCAATTTAACCTATATTTGTAATATTTTAGATTACCAATGTTTATATATCTGTGCTTCACTTACCAATAGCAGTAATCTCTTTTTTGCATTTGTAAAAATCTAACTCCATCATTAAGTAATACATGACTGTATAGAAAAATAGAACTTCTTAACCCACAATCTGTTGAAAACAGCCCAGAAAGCCAGCCTACCTACAGTAATCAATCCAAGAAGATTATTGGTATGTCCCATACCAGTCAGCCCATGAAATTAGCCTATAACCCTACAACTGGCTCAAAATAAATACTTGATGGATAATTGATAAATTCCATCATTTTTTTACTCTTTTTTTCTAAAATCTTAGAACAACCAGTGCAAAACAAACATTTACTAAACACATAGGTGCCTTCCTTCTGAGTAGCCCATCTATCGCCCAGGGCAACAACATCCCATCCCACCCAATCTGAAGTCTGATCATTTTTATGCTATAAACTTTTCCCACATGTCTCTTATCTTTGAATCTTCTCCCAAAGCAAGTGATGATAGAAAAAGTCTAAATAAACAGGCTTTATTTATTCTTATTTATATGATTATCTAAATTGATTTTGCCACTCTCAAGTCTTCAGGTTTAACATGTGAGGATAATATGAATATTGACTTTAGAACTTTAGTTGTCATCAAGATTAAATTAGATTATGTATGAAATCTTTTAGCACATTAATGAGTCGAACTGCGAATTATTTCTTGAGCGAAAGAGAGGGAAGAAGAAGCAAAGTGTCTACTCCAGAGACAGGGAGGGGCGAAGAAGTGGGAAGGAAATGGGAGATATTGATAACAGGAAAGGTGTACTGGAGAAGGGTAATGTACATTATGTGACTGAAACCCACTATGAATAATTCTGTGTTTAAATAATACAGTGTTTAAATAAAGCAATAAAAATCATTAAAATAAAAATGAATCAAAAATGGCAGAGATGAAGACTATAGTAGGTGCTATAAAAAACTCAATATAAAGTTTGAGCAGTAGAATAACAACAGTTGAAGGAAAGATTGATAAAGTCTAGATGAAGTACAGGAAACCTCTAAAAAAGAAAAGAAGATGGGCAAAAGTTTAAAATGAAATAAACAGCATTCACAGAATTATTGAATAAATTCAAGAGGAATAATATAGAAATCATCGAAGTCCCAGAAGAATAGGAAGGCAAATTCAGTGAAGAGCCACCAGCTGAGGAAAACATAGATAAGTATCTCAGGGCCAGAAATAGAGTACAGTAGGTAGCATGTTTGCTTTGCATGAGACTGACCCAGGTTCTATGCCTGGCACAGCGTATGGTTCCCCAAACATCCATGGTAGTGATCCATGAATGCAGAGCCAGGAGTAATCCCTGAGCAGAGCTGGGTGTGGTCCAATCCCCCACCCCCCAAAAGGAATTTCCCAGAGTTGAGGAGTGCAGGCATACAGAAACAAGAGGTCAGAAAGTCACAGTGAAATGACTCAAATAGAAAAACTCCAATCATCATAACTAGAGCCTAAGGCAGAGACAGAATAGCGAAAACAACAAGATAAAAAGAGAGAAATTTTGGTGCTAAGGAAATCTCATAAAATTCATAGCAGATCTATTAAATGAGACCCTATGAGCCAGAAAAGAATGGTGGGAGATGATAGTACAAACCAAAGGAACCAATGAAATAAACACTTCACCAAGAATATTCTTGGCTAAAGAATCAGCTAGATTGTTATACTGATTTGAAGGAAATAAACAGAACTTCATGGACAAGTCACATCTTAGGGAATTCACATCCTTGAAGCCAGTTTTGCAAGAAGCATTAAAGAAACTTCTTTAAAGGACAAGATGAATTTCTCAGCACTTTGTCATTGAAGATGACATTTTTCTCTGTTGCATTTGGGTTGCACTCTCCTAGATTAAGAATGGTTCGTTTCTTCCTAGCTTGCTAAGGGATTTTACACTTTTTAAATAATGGTGCATTTATACTAAGTGATCTATATCTATTCAAGTTAATTTTTTTTACATTTATAGGGATTTTTTTATTACAATATGTTACTTTTTAGTGCAGGTACTTAAGCATTCCCATAATAGTTTCAACAAAAAATTAATGCTATTTTTTTTCAGATAAAACATACTTTTATAGACCTATTCAGAATTTTCCTTGAAAAACATGTTTTTAATTCTCCTCTCCTCACTCATCAAATTGTATATTTGTGGGTTTTATATTGCATGTAAATGTTAAAATGTAGTAGCATAGAATTAGACACTAGATTTATTTTAATTTACATATTTGAAAAATACTGTTTTTTTAAAATACATTTTTCATCAATTCATCATTGATTTACAATTTTGTGAAATTTTAAAAGTTTAGCTATCTATATGAGTGTAGATGTCAGCACTTCACACACAGAGTTTTCTTTTATATAAAGAAATATAATAAGGGAACAACAAATTTCAAAAGGCATTAGAACTGGAGATTTTTGTCCACAGAACATAGCTTACCCAGGGAGGAAATGAGGGTGACTGGGAGGGGCCTTTGGGATACTATCAGAGAGAAGCGGGTACTCTGGTAACAGGATTGGTGTTGAAATATGATGTATTTAGTAAAAGTATAATTAATAGTATTGTAAATCTTGGTACCTCAATGAAAATGATTTAAATAAAGTCTTAGGGTAAAAAATTATAGACAATCTTTCAGACGTCAGATCAAGTAAAGAGTTCTTTGATCTGACACCAGAAACACAATCTATAAAAAGAGAAAGCAACAAATTAGATCCCATAAATTAAAATAGCTTGTTCTGTGTGACCCCAAAGAAAAGAGAATGAATGATGTCTCCAATTTTATTTTATTTTATTTTATTTTATTTTATCTTTCTCTTTCCTTTTGCACTCTGGCATGGTTTGATTTCAGGACTGAGACTATTGTGTGGTGCTTGTCTTTATTGCTGTAGTGCTCGCTGGATATTTAATTTGATATTTCTTTCTGTATTGTTGTGGTGTTTCAATTACCTTTTTAATGTCCTCTCTCAAACTGAGGTTGAAAGCCTCTAGAAGGACTCTGCCCATTTTCAGCTTATTTGTTTTATTTATTTATTTATTTACCCCATCTATTGCTTTTCTTTCCTTCAAACAAAACCACATAACTCAAATTATCTAGCTCCGCCTCTCAAATAGAGGGGGCAACAAGGGAGGGTACCAGGACCGAACAGATATATGATCACTAATAGTAAGCTAGACAAAAAGGGGACCACCTACTCTAGCAGCCCAGGGGAGATGGGTTGCAGGAAGGGAGCAGGGATGGGGGGAAGACAAATTTGGTTATGGGTATTCCCCTGATTCAATGTACCTAAAATACTACTGTGAAAGATATGTAACCCAATATGATCAAAATTAAAATTGAAAAAAGAAAAGAGAATGAAAATATAGCTATAATATTTTATAATATAATATATAAAATACAGCTAAATATTTTCAAATTATGTGCCTGGCAAAAAATTATTGTCTATAAAGAATTTTCAAAACTCAGTTTATAAAACAATCCAATTAGAAAAAAATAATAAGGTGATAATAGACAGTTCACCCAAAAGGATTATAGAGAAAGCAAAGAAGGAGGAACTGTGTATAACATCATGCATGGGTCATTAAGATAATAAGTGTGGAAACCACAATGTGGTGTCACTTCATTCAGATCTAATTAAGTGACTAAGATAAAAAGTGATACTACTAAATACTGTGGAGAATGTGCAGTAAATGTCTAATCCGAATACTGCTACTATTCAGAACATAAACTGATATTGCCACTATGGATTACAGTTTGGAGGTTTCTTGTAAAACTACCGTGTGATACCACAATTTGCCTCCTTCAGTATCTGGCCCAAAACAAAATGGGGATATTTGGTCACACAAAAGCCTGTACAAAATGTTCAAGGTATCTTTACTTATGAAAGCCAAAACTAGTCTTATATGGAGAAATGATAAACCAGGGTTCCTAGATAACATGTAATTTGTGTCAGTATTATAAGAAGGAACTGACTGTTATGATGGTCACAAAAGATTTAATAGTGTATAGTTCCATATAGGAGAGTCACAAAACATTTAGTAGCCTATCATTCTATATTTGGAGAGTCAATGCAGCCCTTTTTTAAATGAAGAAACAAATTTGTGATTATCACAGTTAAGGGTTTAGAGAGATGATACAAGAGATTTCTGTCTGGCTATAAAAATGCTCCATTGCTGTTAGAGATGGTTGAGCATCTTAACTGAGAAAGTCACAGAACTACAGGCAGTCACAGACCTATACAGGGGATTAAAGTTGCACTGAACCTAAAGCATGTACACAGTTGTGAGTAGTTTTCCCCACAATGAGCACTAGTTAAAAAGGAAACTCTAAGATCAGGAGATTGATTGCATCAAAGTCAGTAGCTTGGTGCGATATTACACTAGAGTTTAGGAAATGCTACTATTGGGGGAAACTGGATAAAATGTACAAGGGCACTCCAGTTCATTTTTATTTCTCTGTGAACCTATAATTATCTTGATAAATAGATAGATATACAGACAGACAACCAAACTGAAAGCACATAGTTTGTCAGCACACTAAACTATACCCTTTAAAAGTTAATCCTCACCATTCTAAAGATTTGTTTGTCTACAATCAATATATATCATACCCATATAAATCTTTTCTATGTCTATTAATCAATTGTAGAAAGGATGAAATATAGAAACAGTGATCAGAAACATAAAATAATTTCTAATTTTTACCATCCAACAAAAAGTTGAATAGTATACTTTTAAGACACTATGACATTATAGAATTTAGTTTTTGGTTTTAGCACTCTTAACTCATGCATTTTCTCTCATTGATATCTGAGGTGTTATATCTTATGAAAACTATGTGTTCAAAAGTATATTTTATGGATAGTATTATTTAAATATACATAAAATGGGTAGATTGCATCAAATTACTATCCTGGCTATATTCTACAATGATTTTGTCTTTGTATATACATCTGTAAGACCGTACATCTCTAATGTACAGAACATGAGCATTCACATTCCCTGTCTGGATAATAATTCTTCATCCATATTCATAGGGGCATTCAGATAATCTGTGTACTTGGAGACAATGGCCTAAACTTAGACACATGCCTGCAAAGTAGCTAGTGCAGTTACTCAGATGGTCTATTGAAGGATGCATATTCAAAGAGAGGCAGGCAACCATTACAGATAGATGATCACCCACTCGTGACCTACTGTCGACTTTACTGAATCACCAGACTTGAAATCAAGTGCACTCAACAAGCTTCTTAATAAAACAAGAGAAAGAAAAACAGCCAATAAACATATTCCTGGAGGGTTTTGGTCCGTAGACCTGGACTCTTCTGGTAGTGAATAAGTCTTCCTTTTTGATTATACTTGTCCAAAATTACATGAATTTTTCTAGGCAATGAAATTTATAATCTAATATTTCATCTTCTTCCAAAGTAGAATTCATTGGAAAGCTCACCCTATATACAGTAGGAAACAGATGATTATGTATTTCCCAGCTTCAATACCATGGTACCATAGAAGGGCAACCATCTTTCTCAATGGAAAAGGTGCCAAATGAGAAATTCTTCATGCACAACACAAATTTGCTCTTTCCTCCACTCCAAGAAATATTTCCAGGTTCTGAAGTAGTACTTGACAGGTCCTGGAAGTGAACATCTTCTCCAGGATGGAAACAGAAATTTAAATGCTTTACTTGCCTTGCCTGGAAACTACCTAATTTTTATTTTTTGCACACTTTGCTGAACTGCATGAAATTTGTATTTTTCCCGTGGCATATGAATGAATCCTTCTGCAGTGAAAGGTATAGATGTAAAAGAGCTGATGGATGGTAGAGCTAATGTTTCCTCTCCTCTCTGTCTTCTCATTCAGGGTTTGATTCACTATGAAATTAGAAGTGAAACTGCTCATGCCAAAAAAAAAAAAAAATCTCAATGTAGCGCCAGGACACACCATGGTTGGCATCTACTGGTGGAAATTTGAAGCCTGCTCATCAGTTTCCTCCCACAGAGTTAGGGCAGCTATTCAAATGCATTGGTGCCAGGCTAATTTAAGACATGATAGGAAACAGATTTTTAGCAAGCTAGACTTTATTTTGAAATTTTCTCAGGCAGGAAATAAAAACAAGAAGTTTCCTAGGAATTTTTTGAAACCTAAAATAAAAGATGAGGACACCCCTGGACAGAGGCAGTAGCTATAGAAATTCAAGTGGTCAAAAGGTACATTTCAGGGGCTGGAGTGGTGGTACAAACGGTAGGGCATCTGCCCTGCATGCTCTAAACTAGGACAGACCTCGGTTCAAACCCCTGGTGTCCCATATGGTTCCCCAAGCCAGGAGCAATTTCTGAGTGCATGGCCAGGAATAACTTCTGAGCATCACAGGGTGAGCCCCCAAAACCAAACCAAACAAACAAACAAACAAAAAACCCAAAAAGGTACAGTTGAGACTGGAATCTAGATATCAGTCTTGTCAGAGATGGGGATCCCTAGACACTGAGGCAGTCTATGATTGGGCCAAGGGCATTGCAAGTGAATTTGCTGGGAATGAGACTATTTTTGAAGAAGAAGACATATTTTGCTCTAGGTACATATTGACTTATTGACTTTCAAGACACCTTCAGAGGTTTTCTTGATAGCTATGCTAAAAGACACAGAGTGTTCCTTGTCCCTTTTGGGGTAAACTGAAGAGTCGGGAAGACCTCTGAGGCAACCCTGGAGAAAGTTGAACACACAAGATTTAGCTTTAGAGGGAAGCAATAATTCAATCTGACAGAATCACTGCTTTTGATTACACTTCCTCTCAGTACTAGATTTCATTTCCAAAGACCACGTTTTGCCTCTGGAAAGGTTGATCCTTCTAACACTCACTTGAATTCATCAACCAGGCAGGCAAGTACTGTTTAAAGACTTCTCATTCCAAAGTCAACAATAACACTTCAAAATGACATAACATTTTGCCTTCAACATTCTGAAAACTGCTTTGAGACATTACCTCACTAAACCAGCACCTTCTGAACCCAGATAAAGGCAAAAGTCGGGTGCCTTTCCCAAAGGCCTGCCTTTCACCTGCCCTGTGGATATGAAATGAGCAGAAAGCAGTGAGTCTCACTACTCCGTGTGCTTGATGCAAGTGTCCTTTCAGTATTCTGAAGCTCATGCTCCTCACTATAAAATAATACCCAGCTATCAACCCCAAACAAAAGTGTTCCCTAAATTTACTCTTTTCAGTAGCCTATTCTTTTGATATGTAAAAGCCCACCTGGATTACTAGACCTTCCTCCTGGATTAAGAGTTGGTTTGAATAAAGAAAGGAGTTCTGGCTTTGGGCTCAGGGGAGAGAGCACATGGCAGAGAGAGGCCATGAAGCAAAAAGCAGGCTGACTCTGGCTAATCTTTTGAATGGCTTTATATTATTTCTTCGACGCTACCCTGCTTCATCAGACCCATCTGCTTAAGGAGCTAGAGACATGGTGCCTGGGCAGTCTCACCACTCATAGATATTTTTATTTTACACTCCTCCTCTGAGAAAAAAAACATAAAGTCTAAAGCAAATGATTTCTTTCTGTAGACCTTCCAGTCCTCCAAGGCTAGGGAATGAAGATATAAAGAAAGGTTCTTCTTTCGAGAGGCAGAACAAGTTATGCCTTTAATAAGTGGGTTTATCTTTAATATCTAGGTGTATTTCCTTGTTGGGAAAATGGATCTATGAGTCCTTGTTAGGTATCACCTCAATCTGTACATTATTCACTCTATCATTCATTTTCGCATGATTTTTGAATCTTGGATTGGAACTTTCACCCTTACTAAGGAATATTCTAGCATCAGCTCCTTCCATGCTATCATTTGAAGAACTGACTGGAGTTGGTACCACAAACCTAGAAGCTTCAGTGGACAAGGCCAAACTAAGGCCCAGTGGTCTCCTGGGCCCTGGATCTCATGGCCTGGATGGGGCCTGGAGAAGGGTTGATGCAACTCTGGGTTGGGGTAGTGACAAAATGGAGTAAACTTTGACCTCATGAAGATAGAAAATAAGGGATCTTCACATAGATGCTTTATCCTTTCCTTTTCTCAACTCTAAAGGGAATAACTTGCATTCCAGTTGCAGTTATTGTTCTATGGTGTCTCTGACGAGGTCTTCTCAAGACTGAGCAGCCAGGCTGTTTGTGAGAAAGCTCTGCCTAGCTCACCTTCAGGCTTGTTTCCCTTATTCCCAGCTTCAGTACTTGTCTCCCCTAGGTTTTCAGTCTACCACAATAATTAGAACTTCAGGTGTCAAAGAGATAGAGCTGGGGTAGTGCTTAATGGAGCCAGATGTGTCCAACTCTGGTTCGATCTCTACCACAGAGCACCAATAGGAGTGATCCTGGAATACAAGGTGAAGAGTGAACCCTGAGCACCAGGAGATGTGGCTCTCAAAACCCAAACAACAACAACAAATGTTAACACTTCAAATTTTACCTCGACTTTTGTTTCTAACGAATTTAGACTGAGTCTCAAATAGACTCAGAATCTATCAGTCCCTTTTATGCTGAAATAATAGGAGCTTCTAATCCAGGGCATGCAATAATGTCATAATTGTTAACACATTCACCTGGTTTTAATTGGTTCATGGTATAGGCGGAAGGCAAGATATTGGAATATCAAGTGTCTGCTGTGCTTGATCAGTAAAGGAGGAATGATAATTACAAGGATTATCTTTTGGGGTGGTTGCTTTTGATGGCATTGGAAGATTTGCTAAAGGGAGGAATAAGCTCAGGGGAGCTAATTGCCCACTTAAAGCTTGCTGTGAAAGCCAGCGGACTCTGTGGCAGCTCTTAAAAGCCTCTTGTCTCGCAGCTGCAAGACAAAGAAGATAATCAGGTCCAGGACTGCATATTAAAGGATGACAAGCCCTCAGAGGACTGTGCTAGTAGTGCACTGCCTCAATGTGCTAAAATGTTAAAGGTGGGGAGAAGTAAAAACTAAAGCCTGGAATGTAGATATTTCAAGGAACCAGATGAATAATTGTAAATATCGAAAGGGCTCTGCACTTCCTTTAGAACAGATATTGGTCCCAAAAACCAGAAACCACCCTTTCTCACAGTAAAAGAAAAAAATTTTTTTCCTAGAGTTAATACATTGGTCTCACCTGAAGTCTTGAGAGATGGTTCTTGTTCTCCTCAATATCTTCTGCCTTTTCTTGGGCAATAGTCAAGGAAAGATCCAAAACTAACTGGAAGGGGTGGAAGCACTGGTTCTTTGATCTACAGGAATTGCTAATGATGAATAATGAATCAATAATTCCAAGGAGTAAGATGAATAAATAGAGGTGAGGATGTTGGGTTCTTCTCACTTTCTCTGAACATCTAAATATCTACCTTGACACATAAACTATAAATGTTCTGTTATGAATATCATGAAGATGTCTATGGGTAGGAACTCTGTAGGACTTCTGGCAAATCTCAGAAGAATAATACCATAAGCCCTTAGAATGCATAACCAAGTTAAATCTTTTGGCAGAGAACAACTTCCTGTTTGGAAAAATAACATGGTGCTCACCACACCAGAAAATGTAGTCACCATTGGGGAACTGTAAAACTGAAGGTACTCATCATAAACTGATTATTATCAGATCTACTACACCAGGTGGGTTTCACAATAATTATCACATAATGGAAGTGGGTGCATTCAGGATTGGGTTTAAATCTAAATTACATGGAAAGGTGCCATAAGCTCATTTCTCCAACTCCTTTATAACCCAAATTCACATCTATGACATCTTTGGAGAGTCTCTATAACCAACTGGCAGAGGAAAAAAGGACTGATCCTGATTTAAACATGTTATGCTGTAATATCTTTTAACATGTTCGCACAAGCCAGCAATGGAACAATTATTGTATGAAAGCCCCACTTAAGATGGACCCTGGAGGAAAGTAGTTAAAAGACATTGAGAAGACTTAGAGTAAATGTTTAGTTACCCAGTTCATATTGGATAAAAGCCTGGGGAAAGAATATATACTAAAATCTAAGCATTGGAGAAATATTTGACCTGAGAATCAAAAGGAAAAGCATTCAAGAACATGAAACAGCAGAAATGAATCTAGCAGAAATTTATGCACATAGATTAAGGGGAATAGGTACAATTCATATTGATCTTGCATTACATATTAAGACCCATCAACAAATAACAATCTTATATAAAGCTCTTAACAAGCAATTAGACAATATCAATTATTATTATTACTGAGGTATCCTAGCATTTATACAATCAGGCCATGAAGCGATGGTGGCAAGAATAAATCAAGAATGGGATTTTATTTGTTAGCCTAATGTATTTGTGCTGCTTCTAAATTCTTGTTTGCCAATGGTGAATTTTTAAAATGCTCTCAATCTCAGAGGGAAAATACCTGTCAACCAGTTGGTGGCAAGCAAATTTCATTAAATTGTTTCTTTTTAGAAAAATCAGTGATTCCTATTTTTCTATATGAATCTGTGGAGACAGGAGGTGTGTTCTACCAGAAGAACTAATATAGTTCTTAGCTAGAACTTAGATAGTTCAACTCTCTAAGGACTATAGAATCTGATTTACTAAGATGTGTATGACAATTAGTAAAGGACTTACTTAATAATAAAGGAAGTGCAACAACAAGCTTGTAGTTGTACATTTTACTAGTTTTAGAATACAGTAGGTGACATAAAAACAAGTAGTTTGATAAGAGTGGGTGTGGAAGACTCAGCTAAGGTATCATTAAAACTGCAGGACTGTAGATTTTGAATATTGTTCTTTATATACAATTAACTAAATGGATAGCAAGAGAGACAAATTAGAAAGTAATCCACAAACAGAACTACAGTAGTTTGGTTTTTTATCCTCACACATTAAGCCCTCCTACATTGGAAGTCCTATCCTCATAGTAAGAGTTCTGCTGTCACAGGGTCCACTGAACAGAGAACTACATCTATCATCTGGCCATGACAGGGAGGATAAGTTAGAGAGAGCGCTACAGGCAGTGAATTTTTTATTACATACAAAGAGCTACTATACTGACAGAAATGATCAATGTTAATTTTATGAGGAGTGAGGGTTGCTATTAGAGAGAGGATTCCCTGAGATTTTTCTTTTTTATTAACATCTTTATTTGAACACCTTGATCACAAATAGGATTGTAGTTGGGTTTCAGTCATGTAAAGAACAACCCCCCTTTCACCAGTGCAACATTCATCACCAATGTCCCAAAACTCCCTCCTCCCCACCTCACTCCTACCTGTACTCTAGACAGGCTTTCTACTTCCCTCATTCATTCACATTGTTATGATAGTTCTCAATGTAGTTAATTCTCTAACTGCACTCATCACTCTTTGTGGTGAGCTTTATGTCTTGAGCTGGACCTTCCAGCCCTCCTCTCTTTTGTCCCTGAGAATTATTGCAAAAATGTTTTTTTTTATAACCCATAAATGAGTGAGACTAGTCTGCATCTATATCTCTCCCTCTGGCTTATTTAAGTCAGCATAATAGATTCCATGTACATCCATGTATAGGAAAAGTTCATGACTTCATCTCTCCTGATGGCTGCAAAATATTCCATTGTATATATGTATCACAGTTTCTTTATCCATTCATCTGTTGAAGGGCATCTTGGTTGTTTCCAGAGTCTGGCTATTGTAAATAGCACTGCAATGAATATAGGTGTGAGGAAGGAATTTTTATATTGTATTTTTCTGTTCCTAGGGTATATCCCTAGGAGTGGTATAGCTGGATTATGTGGGAATTCAATTTCTAGTTTTTGGATGAATCTCCATATTGTTTTTCATAAAGGCTGGACTAGACAGCATTCCCACCAGCAGTGATTAAGAGTTCCTTTCTCTCCATATCCCCACCAGAACTGCTTGTTCTCATTCTTTGTGATGTGTGCCAATTTCTGTGGCATGAGATGGTACCTCCCTGCATCTCCATGATGATTAGTGATGTGGAGCATTTTTTCATGTGTCTTTTGGCCACTTGTATTTTTTTGTTGGCAAAGTGTCTGTTCATTTCTTCTCCCCATTTTTTTGTTGGGATTAGATGTTTTTTTCTTCTAAAGTTCTGTCAGTGCCTTCTATATTTTGGATATTAGCCCTTTATCTGATGGATAATGAGTGAATAGTTTCTTCCACTCAATGGGTGGCTCTTGTATCCTGGACACTGTTTCCTTTGCAATGCAAAAGCTTCTCAGCTTATTATAGTCCCATTTGTTTATGTCTGCTTCCACTTGCTTGGAGAGTGCTGTTTCCTCCTTAAAGATGTCTTTAGTCTCAATGTCATAGAGTGTTTTACCTATTTGTTGTTCTATATATCTTATGGTTACAGGTCTAATATCAAGGTCTTTAATCCATTGAGATTTTTTAAAAATATTTTTTATTCAAACACTTTGGTTACAAACATGATTGTGGTTGGGTTTCAGTCATATCAGATTGACACTCCCCCAATCACCAGTGCAACATTCCCATCACCAATGACCCAAATATTCCTCCTTCCCTCCCCACCCCTACCTGTACTCTAGACAGGCTTTCCACTTCCCTCATATATCTCATTGTTAGGATAGTTCGCAATGTCATTATTTCTCTAACTAAACTCATGATTCTTTGTGGTGAGATTCATGAGGTCGGTTGTAACGTCCACCCCTCCCCTCATTTGTCTCTAAAAATTGTGAGAAATGCCTTTCATTTTTCTTAAAACCCATAGATGAGTGAGACCATTCTCCATCTTTCTCTTTCTCTCTGACTTATTTCACTCAGCATAATAGATTCCATGTACATCCATGTATAGGAAAATTTCATGACTTCATCTCTCCTGATGGCTGCATAATATTCCATTGTGTATATGTTCCACAGTTTCTTTAGCCATTCATCTGTTGAAGGGCATCTTGGTTGTTTCCAGAGTCTTGCTATGGTAAATAGTGCTGCAATAAATATAGGTGTAAGGAAGCGTTTTTGTATTGTATTTTTGTGTTCCTAGGGTATATTCCTAGGAGTGATATAGCTGGACCATATGGGAGCTCAATTTCCAGTTTTTGAAGGAATCTCCATATCGCTCTTCAGAAAGATTGAACTAGTTAGCATTCCCACCAACAGTGGATAAGAGTTCCTGCCTCACTGCATCCCCGCCAACACTGCTTGTTCTCATTCTTTGTGATGTGTGCCAGTCTTGTTGGTGTGAGGTGGTACCTCATAGTTGTTTTGATTTGCATCTCCCTGATGATTAGTGATGTGGAGCATTTTTTCATGTGTCTTTTGGCCATTTGTATTCCTTCTTTATCTGGATTTTACTTTCATACATGGTGTTAGCTGGGGGTCTGAGTTCACTTCTTTGCAAGTGGCTAACCAGTTGCACCAATACCACTTGTTGAAGAGGCTTTCATTTTAGGATTTCTTGTGCCTTTATCAAAAATTAAGTGATTGTATGTCTGGGGAACATTCTCTGTGTACTCAAGCCTATTCAACTGATCTGAGGGTCTGTCTTTATTTCAATACCATGCTGTTTTGATAACTATTGCTTTGTAATACAGTATAAGTTGGGGAAAGTAATGCCTCCCATATTCCTTTTTCCAAGGATTGCTTTAGATATTCAAGGGTGTTTATTGTTCCAAATAAATTTCAGAAGTGTTTGATGCACTTCTTTCAAGAATGTCATGGGTATCTTTAGAGGGATCACATTAAATCTGTACAATGCTTTGGGGGGTATAGCCATTTTAATGATGTTAATCCCGCCAATCCACGAGCAGAATATGTTTTTATTCTGTGTATCCTCTATATACTTTATATATAGTTTAAAGTTTTCTTTGTATAGGTCCTTCACGTCTTTAGTCAAGTTGACTCCAAGATATTTGAGTTTGTGTGACACTAATGTGAATGGGGTTGTTTTCTTAATGTCCATTTCTTCTCTATTATTATTGGTGTATAAAAAGGTCATTGTGTGTTAATTTTGTAGCCTGCCACCTTGCTATATGAATCTATTGCTTCTATAAGCTTTTTGGTAGAGTCTTTAGGGTTTTCTTTTTTTTTTCTTTAGGGTTTTCTAAGTAGAGTATCATGTCATCTGCAAACAGTGAGAGCTTGACTTCTTCCTTTCCTATCTTGAATCTCTTCATATCTTTTTCTTGCCTAATCGCTGTAGCAAGTACTTCCAGTGCTATGTGTGATCCAAACTGCCCCTCCCCCCAAAAAATTTAAGTGGTGACAGAGTACAGCCTTTTATTGAACCAGAATTTAGAGGGAAGGCTTTTAGTTTTTCTCCATTGAGGATAATATTTGTCATTGGCTGTGGTAGATGCCTTAACTATATTGAGAAAGGTTCCTTTCATTCTTATCTTGCTGCGAGTTTTTTTTTTTTATCAAGAATGGGTGTTGAACCTTATCAAAAACTCATCTCTGAGTCTATTGATATGATCATGTGATTTTTATTTTTCTTGTTGTTGATGTTGTGTGTTATGTTGATAGATTTATGAATGTTAAACCATCCTTGCATTCCTGGGATGAAATCTACTTGATCATTGTGAATGATCTTCTTGATGAGGCATTGGATCCTATTTGCCAGGATTTTATTGAGGATCTTTGCATCTGTGTTCATCAGGTATATTGGTCTGTAATTTTCTTTTTTGTCAGCATCTCTGTCTGGTTTATTTATCAAGGTGATGTTAGCTTCATAAATCTGTTTGGAAATGTTCCTTTTTGTTGTTGTTGTTGTTGCTGTTTGTTTGTTTGTTTGTTTTTTTAATTTCATTAAAGAGACTGGCCAGGATTGTTAGTAGTTCCCCTTAAAAGGTTTGAAAGAATTCATTAGTAAATCCATCTGGGTCTGGGCTTTTGTTTTTGGGCGAACATTTGATTGCCATTTTCATTTCCTCAATGGTGATGTGGGTGTTTAGATATGCTACATCCTCCTTATTTAACTGTGGAAGGTTATGAGTCCAAGAATTTATTCATTTCTTCCAGGTTCTCATGTTTGGTGGCAGAGATTTTCTCAAAGTAGTCTCTGATTACCCTTTGAATCCCTAGAATATCTGTAGTGATCTTCCCCTTTTCATTTCTAATACGGGTTATCAAGTTTCTCTCTCTCTCTCTCTCTCTCTCTCTCTCTCTCTCTGAGTTTTGCCAGTGGTCTATCAATCCTGTTTATTTTTTTAAAGAACCAATTTCTGCTTTCCTTGATCTTTCCAATAGTTTTTTTGGTTTACACTTCATTGATTTCTTCTCTAAGCTTTGTTATTTCCTTCTGTCTCCCTATTTTTGGTTCCTTTTGTTGATCATGTTCTAATTTTATAAGCTGTGCATTAAGCTGTTCAGGTATCCCCCTTCTTCCTTCCTGATGTGTGCTTGCAAAGCTATAAAATTTCCTCTCAGTCTTGCTTTTGCTGTGTCCCATAGATTCTAATAGTTTGTGTCTTCATTGTCATTTGTTTCCAGGAAAGTTTTTATTTCCTCTTTGATTTCATCTTGGACCCACTGGTTGTTCAGTAGCAGGCTGTTCAATTTCCAGTTGTTAACCTTCTTCTGTGTCCCTTTGTAGTTTACATCTAATTTTAGAGCCTAATGGTCAAAGGTAGCCTGCAAAATTTCTATCCTCTTGATTTTATGAAGATATGTTTTATGTGCCAGCATCTGGTTTATCCTGGAGCATGAGCCATGTATCACTCCATCCCCAGAAACCTGGATACACATTCTCCAGTGTAAAGAAGAAAGGCCTCTTTCTTCCATTTCTCTTTTCAGGTCTAGTATATTTTTGTTGGGTTTCAGTCTGGTTTATCTATCAAGTATTGACAGGGCCGTGTTGAGGTCTCCCACAATTTTTGTGTTATTATTGATATCCTCTTTCAAATTTGTCAATAATTTTATTGGATATTTTGATGGCCTCTCATTGGGTGCATATATGTTTAGTAGTGTGATTTCTTCCTGTTGCACATATCCCTTTATTAGTATGAAGTGTCCGTTTTGTCCCTTACAGCTTTTCTGAGTCTAAAGTTTGTGTCATCTGATATTAATATGGCAACCCCAGCTTTAAAGGGTGTTGTTTGCTTCGATGATTTTCCTCCAGGCTTTGATTTTGAGTCTATGTTTGTTCTGACTATTCAGATGCGTTTCTTCAAGGCAGCAGAAGGTTGGATTCATCTTTTTAATCCATTTAGTCACTCTGTGTCTTTTATCAGGTGCTTTTAATCCATTGACACTGAAGGAGATGATTGTCATGGGATTTAATGCTATCTTTGTGTTTAAGTTTGGTGTGTCTGTTTGGCTGTCTTGTCTTAAAAGAAAGCTTTCAAATTTTCCTTCAAGGCTGGTTTTGCATCTGTACAGTTTCTGAGTTGTTGCTTATCTGTGAAGCTATATATCCTTCCTTCAAACATGAATATGAGTTAGGCTGAGTGCAGTATTCTAGGTGAAGCCTCCAATTTGTTCAGGTTTGTCACAATATCCCACCACTGTCTTCTGAGCTTGAGAGTTTCTTGTGACATGTCTGCTGTAAATCTTGAGGTTGCTCCTTTGAATGTAATTTCCCTTTTTGATCTTGGTGCTTTCAGTATTCTATCTCTATCTGTGGGATTCATCCTTGTGACTAGGATGTGTCGAGGTATTTTTCTTTGGGTCTCTTTTATTTGGTACTCTTTGGGCATGTGGAATTTAATTGCATTAGCTCTGGGGGTTTCTCTGTGATGATGCCTTGACTGTTGATTCTTCCTGGAGATATCTTTCATGGACCTCTGGAACTCCAATAATTCTTAAGTTGTTTCTGTTGAGTTTATCAAAGACTTCTATTTTCATCTGTTCACATTCCTTGAGTACTTTTTCCATTGTCTGATTGTTTGCCTTAAGGTTCTTTTCCAATCTCTTCTGCTGTATGGAGTTGTTCTACATTTCATCTTCTAGTTCACTAATTCTGTCCTTGGCTGCTGTTACCCTGTTGAAGAGGTTTTCCATTGAGGTTTTCAGTTCAGCTACTGTGCTTTTCAGATCTGTTATTTCAGTTTAGAGTTTTCAAATTTCTGTCTTTGTGTTCTCTGTTCAGCTAGAGCTACATTTTCTTTTATTTCCACTAGGATCCTCCATATTTCTATTCTAAAATCCCTATCTGAGAGGTTAATCAGATGGCTGGTATTTTTTGGGATCATCAGAGCTGTCATCTTCATTCTCTGTGCATGGGTGTTTGCCTGAGAGGTTTCCCTATTGTCACACTTGTGGTGTGATTTTTTTTTTTTAGTGTTAAGGTGGGGTTTATTAGTTAGAAAGAGTACACGGCTGCGAAGTGAAGTGTGCTCTTTTAGAGCCTCTAGGAGACAGCTTTTGCTGGGCCTTTTTTTGGTCTTCTCAGGAGAGTTTCAGGAGACAGAAGAGAAGAGCAGAGAAAAACACAAAGATGACTGGTCCCCTCAGTCTCTCCTAGTTGTGAATCTCACAGTAGGGGCAGACCCTCCCACATTCACAAAGGAGTCACCTTTCTGCTTGGTGCTTCTGATAGCCGGCTTTCACTCACTCAATCTTTCTTGGCCTTTCGGCCTGGGTGCCTCTTTAGGAGACAGTTTTTGCTGGGCCCTTCTTGGTCCTCTCAGGAGAGCTTCAGGAGACCAAGATTTTTTCTTAAAATTTTCTCTGATCAACAATATCTCAGAAAGAGTCCTTGCACCAAAAATGATCTTAAAAAAAGTGAAGTAACTAAGTATTGAAACTCTTCATGGTAGTTAATTTAGATATAAATGTATATCTTATTATTCAAGAGTAAGAAAATTTAGAAATGGCTTGAAGGAAATAAAGAATATCAGTGTTGTCCTAAACCCAAGAGCTTGGGTTAATAGCCTTTTGTAAGCCTTTTAAAGATTTGACTGAATATTACTTTGAAAGTCTAGGTTATTTCATCTTTGGGGAAGAATAAGAACTTCTTATTATTGTCTAAGTGGTGAAGTTCTTAGTATCAGATTTAAAGAACCAGAGAGGAAGCAGGACATATCCTCCATTCTTCAGACTGCTATGAAATGACAACTACCATATTCCCAACCTCATAGCCACTTCTCAACCCTGCACATCAAGTATACCAATAGATTGGGAAGAATCAATTTGCTTTTGTAAAGCAATTTAAACTGTAAATTATGATCAAGTGAAACTAGGAAAGAAGAAATATGAAGTGGGACAGGATTATTCAAGAGCAACTGGTTTGCTCCAAGAAATACCAAGTCACAGAGGAAAGAAAAGAGTCCTTAGTAACAATGTCAGTCACCTCAGAATCAAGACAGAAAGTGAAAAGACATTTACACATTTTTTCACACATACAAAATACCTCAAATTAATAACTCTAATGCCTGTGTGTTGGAAGGGGGTTCTGAAAAGCACATATGCATGGCAGTGTTGCAGAGTAAAAGGAAAACAATATTTTTTTTCTCAGAAGAGTTAGAAAATCAGGGAAAGTTCAGATGAGTGTCAATACATTTCAATTTTTCTTATCTAAATTGAAGGGACTGGAAAGATAACACAGGTTATAAGGTAATTTTCTTGTTGGTGGAAGATACCACTTCAATCATATGAGGTCCCCTGAATATTATCAAGAATAATTCCTGAGCATAGAGTCTTGAATAAGTTCTGAGCACCACCAAGTATGGTCCAAAAATAAAACAAAACAAAACTGAGTTGAAGGAGAGGTGCAAAAAGTAGAACTTTCTTTATCATAGGTAGTGCTATACTGATTAGTCTTTCAGTTGATAGTTTCATGCTATTCTTGAGAATCAGAAGAAAAAGAATCTAAAAAGCCAAGAAAAAAACAATAATGTAACACACCAAGCTTCAATGATATAATCTGGGCATCTGGGCATGGTCCCCCTACATATATTCTTCTGTATTAAATCAATTTTGTATTAAAATACAGTTTATATTGAACAATAGGAGAACTTAAAGAAAGTTTATTGGTGAGAAGTATTTATTGGAAATTGTGGGATAATGCTGAACAACTCCTCTAAATATGTAATTGCTTTATCCGGTTATTATTTTCTAGAAAGTCCTTTTTAAAATATTCCTGGTAGAAAATTACTCAAAAATACAAGAGCCCATGTTTGAACCTGGCAGCTTCATAAACTCACTCTATTCTCTAAAGAGATATAAGTCAAGACATGAAAAATTATAAATATATCAGTCATGCAGCTGAAACCTGACAATCTTGGGAGGAGAGGGCTGTCAAGTCTCTACCCTGCCAAAGCCATGCCTGCTGCATCTATCACCCACAATCGCCACTTCACTACTGTTCCAGCTTTACCCATCTACAGTTCTCTGCAAAGACACCAATCTGACCAATATTCCAGGTATGCGGATATTTTCTTTGGACTATTTTTGAAATGAATGTGGGCATTCATTTTCCCCACCTTCATGTACTTTCAAAAGAACTGGCAGCTGAGAACATGCACCACAAAAGCTTTTGTGTCAATTAATAGCACTTGGAATTCCTGGACTGCACAGTTGCATTTAGGGCCATGCAACAACTCCATTTTTGTTTAATATTGTCATTCCCATAAGAACATACCAATTTAGACACCGATGTGTATCTGAAGTCACTGATATGTTTCTGAAGTTTAAAAGCAAATGAAATAACAAAATGGTTAACTGAAAACAAGAGCTTCTGACAATGACTTGAATACTTCATTGTGAAATACAATACTTTTCACAAATTTTCTTGTTGCTTTCCTCTTCTTTTTTTCTTTTTTCTTTTTTTAAAAAATAATTTCTCTCCCACTTCCATGGAAACAAATGTATTAGGATCAACTATGTCAACTATGTGATGTGTGCTCTTTAAACAAAGTAAATTAAATATAAAAATATTCCTGGTGATGGTATGATTTTTAAGAAATGGCTTAATTTATGTACTGGCAGTATATTAAATAAAATTCTCTTGATAAAAGAATTAAGAATGCATAATATATGTGTGGAAAGAGAGAGGGAAAGAGAGAGAGACAGAGAGTGCAGGGATGTTTATTTTAAGGAATTCTATCACATGACTGTAATATAAGTACAGTCTTGCATTTTTACAACCAACCTGAAGTATAGGTCACCAAGCTAGAGAACCAGGGAAGAGTAGCAATTTGAGCACAAAAAATATTGGCAGAATTTCTTATTCATCAGAAGATATCATCTTTTATTTGTTAACATCTCAACTAATTAGATGTGGCTATCCAAGTTATTCATTCTACTGATTTTGATATTCATCTCTTTAAGAAATACCTTTGTTGCAAGCATGCAGGCAGTCCAATGGGCAGCCAGGGCTTGAGAAGGCACTAGTTCAAAGACATGAAGTACCCTTTGGGGTTCAGAAACCTGTTTGAGAAGACTGGAGGTTCTATGGCCATACCATCTTGAACATGCTCAATCTTGTCCGAAAAGGCTCGGAGATTGACAGAAATATGATAATTAGGTTTCCAGCATTAACTGGAATTCTGAAAGGAGAGGCTCCAGCAAGAAACAAAGACCATGATAAGGATATGAAAGAAGAGCACCAGCAAGTACCATTCTCCCTCTTAACAGATTCTAATATACATATTAAGTATATGATTAATTTTTTAATTGGTAGAAGTATGTCCTCCAAAGAAGAAGGTTTGGGAAAATCCTATAAAACTGACTGTGTAGAGGCCAGATGGTACTTTTTACATTAGGTGTTTGCCCTCATTTTAACTCTCCAAGTTTGGAATGTGCATTCTTAGTTCTCTCCCTTTGGAGAAGTCCACATTCTTTCTGAATATGTATGTGTTACTCTCATATTTCCTGAATAAAGATATCTTGCTTCACTATTCATTTCTTTCCAACCTTTTCTTTTCTATGAGGATAGATAACAAACTTGGGCACCCGGGGCAGAGGCCAGGACTGACTTTTCTTCCTGCCAAATACCCCGGTCCAGCCTCAGGTCACAGCTCCCCAGAAGCCAGGTGGTGGAAAGTGAAACTCAGGTGCAATTTTCTTAGTGACGCTGGTGGGTCACATAGTCTGTGCCATGCAGGTGCCTGTGAAGACTATATCTGGCCTGACCCTAACTTCCTCAGTCATTTCCCCAGGTGACTAAGGTTAGCTGAACAGAAAAATGATAACACTTCTCCTACCTCTTGAAGCAACTATGTCCCTCATTTCCACTTCACCTAAGTCACTTGCAACATACTTGGCAAGAGAGCCAGGAGTCAGCTAACCAGCAGCATTTCAGGAGACACCCAGGGGACCTACTTCTTTGGAGGACATACTTCTAACATACAATTACAAAAAAAAAAAAAAAAATCAAGAAAAATGTTCAGCTTTTTCCATTCTGTAGAATTACCTGTTCTTTCCTGAAGATGTATCTATTGCTAACATTTCTCTAAGTAAATGTCTTTCAAATAAACTATTTTATTTCAATGAAAGCAAAAAAATAATGTTTGATTAAATATCACGGTACAGTGGCCTACCCAAATAAATGCATAAGAGTAAACATCACAAAAAAAAAGGGGGGGCTGGAAAGGTGGCGCTAGAGGTAAGGTATTTGCCTTGCAAAGCTTGCCTTGCAAGCGCTACCATAGGACGGACCGCGGTTCAATCCCCCGGCCTCCCATATGGTCCCCCCAAGCCAGGAGCAACTTCTGAGCGCATAGCCAGGAGTAACCCCTGAGCATCAAACGGGTGTGGCCCAAAAACCAAAAAAAAAAAAAAAAAAAGAGTAAACATCACTAAAAGCAAGTTCATATTCAAGCATATTCAATTGTGTGATAGTTGTTTCTCAGCATTGAAATAATGAGTGTACCTGTATTTACAATACAAATGCCTTACCTTAGTCATTAAAAGTACATTTAAAATATATAAAAGTGGTTTACTCTCAGTAAACTGAAATAACATCTAGCCCTAATAGTGATCAGTTAACACCCTAAAAGTTGGATATCTGTTGGGTTGCTTTTCAACTTTTTTATTGTTTTGTTTGTTTTGTGAGTTACACCCAGCAATACTCAGTGTTTACTCATCACTCTTTGTTCCAGGGTCACTCTTGGCAGGCTTGGGGGAGCATATGGGATGCTAGTTATTGAACTTAGTACAGCTGCATGCAAAGCAAGCACCTTTCCTCTCTCAAGACCCAATCTGCTGGGTGTCAATAAGACACAATTTATCTTGGTTTCCCTGGTATCTTCTTTGTTTCAGTGCAGATAATCCCACTTCTCAGAAATTTCTCCTTACTAATAAATTGATCCAGGTACTTGTAGTATGTTCTACTAATAATATCCTCTTACATCTTAAGCATGGCAGAAACTTAGGGTAGACATGCTTGTAATAAAAATACTGTTTGAACAGTTATGAATCATTTTATGAAGCTTTCTGAGGTTGCTTCAAAAAGAGCAATAAAAAAGAGGAGCAGTAATGGCGCCTTGTCCCTGAATGACTTTGTCATATGCTAGAACTAATGGGGAATTATATCAAGTACAGTGTTAGAAATTTCCCATCTAAAATAAAGTTAACCTTACTGTTTGCTTCCATGAACTCTAAGGATAAAGCCCAAAAACTGTCAAAGGCATTCAAAGGCAGACTTAAACTTAAACTAAGTCTGTGATTGGTTCTGTCTTTCTTAGGTCATAGGAGACCCATGACAACCCAGGATTGGATTCACCAGGTGCCCAGAGACCTGCAAATCCATAATATTCCACCTTGTCAAGACACATCTCCATCATCTCCCATGGCATTTGCCTGCTGCCTGGATCCATTTACTTGAGGGGTACGTAAACAAAAAATTAGGATTCTGATCATTAGTTTACAGAGGCTCCCAAACTCAGTTGCTTACTATCTCCTTTTCAACTAAACAAACATTATTTTGCACCTCTCTGGAAATCTACCTTCTTTAAGCAACCAGCTAATGTCAGTTATATCCCAGCTTACTACCACCCACTGTGTCTTTGCAGCACATCCCTCCCTACCAAGGGGCAGAATCGTCCACTTTTGGAAATACTTTTCTAGGCCATAACCTGAACATGGGAGAATATCTGAGGAGAAGAAGTAGGATATTGGCATCCTACTAATGTTTCCCCTCCAAGTTCCCTGAGTATTCCTTTTAACTTATATTCTGAGCATTCCTGCCGCCCTGATTAATAAAAAATATGCATTGCTAAATCATTTGAAGGAAGTCTAGTAACAGATAATACAGGGAGTAAAGTCCTTTTCCTAAACCCAGATAGCCCAGGTTGGATCCCCCAGCACAGGTATTCTGAGTATCACTAGGACTAATTGCTGAGCTCAGAGCCAAGAAAATGCCCTTGTCAATTCAGGTGTAGTACAAGTCCCACCTCTTACCTCCAAAAGAAAAAAACTGAGCCAAAAGGTACTATGTAGAATATTACAGATATGGTTATGAACTCTTCAAACCATGCGAGTGCTGAACTGACCCCATTGTGCAGTAACTGCAATGATGTCAATGTTTGTCTCTTCATTTCCAGACATAATATTTCTTCCCTTGCCAGTGAAAAATTTCAGTAGGGCTTTTGGAGGCTGCTTCTAGGAAGCAGTAATTTTGGGGGTACCATGTGATGCTAAGCATTGAAGTGAGGAGTCCCTCATTCAATATATGTGATCCAGCCCTTGGAATCATCATACTGGCCTTTAATATTTTTTTGAGGCTGAGCACAGAAGTATTTGATTCAAATTCCAGTTTTGCTGTTTCCTAACTTTGTGCGTCTGATGAGAAATCTGCTACAACTTGTACCTCTGTTTCCTTGTGAGCAACTTGAGCATAATACTAACCTCTGTGTTTTGGGAGGCCAAAATGAACTAACGTATAACCAAATGAAATAACAGGACCATAAAGATAACAAGTAATTGAATCAACCAGTCATCACTCCTGACCTCTGGATACTCCTCTAGACTTAATCACCATCCCTTTCCAGCTCATCCTATTGTGACTTCAATATCCCTTCAAGTTCTAGCAGAGACTGAAATCCTGTTCAGAATAAAGAAGTTCAATGGTTATCTGAAGTGCTGCTCAGGCTTTTGAAAGGGTGGCAGATGTTGTGCCCTTTGTGAAATAGGAATGCCAGCCTGGTTGAAACTTTCCTATTGTGCTTTGTATTGCAGAATTCTTACTGACTTTTTTCTCATCTTTAGACAACTAATTAAAAAATTAGTATTTCCTTAGGCTTAACTCAGATGCCACTTGGCCAAGTAAATTTTCCCTTAGTCCCTCTCCTTTTCAATGGCCACTAGAAGGCATTGGGAAGGTTTGCTTTAACATTGGACCCCTCTCAAGACTCGGTGTAGACACGTTTTCTTCTCTAATGCCATTGTCACTACCTTCACTTAGCCATCTTGCTGAGACTGCAGCCAAAATCTCCCTTCAGTCTCTATGCTTGTCCCCTTTTTCCACAGTACAGTCTATACAAAAACTGTGGTTAATCCTGACACCTCATTCTTTGATGACTCAACAGACTTACTTGATCTGTCCCAACCTACCTCCCCTTGTTTTAACTGTCTTCCTTCCTACAAATTCCACACTGAGGTCATAGCATAAAGCCTGGTCTTTGTAAATAGCTTTCACTTCATTTTCTGCTGTTTCCTTGACCTCTTGTTTTTGGACAAAACCCTGTACATCCTCCAAAAAGTTACCTCTGACTTTCATTTCCTTGAGGCAGTGTTACTTGTTCTACAACTTCTTAAAGAGAACTTCCAGGGCCTAGGAGGCATTCAGCGAGTGCTTTGTCATGAGTGAAGTTCTGGAATTAAAAGTGATTAGGAAACAATACTTGAGTACAAGGACATTTGTTGAGTGGGAAGGTCCACCCTGTTTATGATTTTGCACTCCCAGACTCTGCTTTGTGTTTTCAATGTCTAGCTTCCCATCACATTTATACCCACAGATCCTCCCAGAAGCTGTTTTCCTGGTAACCTCAACAGAGGCTTCTAGAGATAATAGTTTTGGAAGGAAAAGAATAGTCAGTTGTCTACAAGAGCATTTGGACTGCCTAATTGATGTTCATCAATTTTTCTATATTTTGACTTTGATTACAAAATAAAAAACCTAAACAAGGGACTGGAGATATAGCGTGGAGGTAAGGCACTTGCCTTTCATGCAGAAGGACGGTGGTTCAAATCCTGGCATCCCATATGGTCCCCTGTGCCTACCAGGGGCAATTTCTGAGCATAGAGCCAGGAGTAACCCCTGAGTGCTGCCGGGTGTGACCCAAAAACCAAAAAACCTAAACAAGAACATGATCTTGAAAGAGAAGATGAGAATGTGAATTCACTCATACTCCATGAGCCGATCCATTTGGAGCTCCTGAACAAAGATGGTAGGGACATTCAGTACAGAAATCATCATTCTGATAGACATGTACACACAAAAGCAATTTCTGACCAGTTCCTATTTTGCATATGTTTTTTCCTATGTTGCTAACATAAACAAAAAAGAAAGTTCATTAGTATGTACCAGTGCAATTAAGAGAGTAGATAAGCACAATTCAAAGGTTTAGGGGATATCAATTTTAGGATACTCCTAGATCCTGCTTGCTTCCATTGACTGAAAATAAGTAATTAAAAGTCTGGAATTCTGTGATAAACATTTTCATTTGGTTGTGACTCCCACTTGAGTCACTTGGTATTAGATGGAAAATGAGTAGGAAGAGGCAGATTTCTGCCAAATGAAAGGAGAGGGCCTAGTCTGGGCAGTGCATGTTGTAGGATGCAAATTTGAATATGAGCCAATTGTTTTTAAAACCCTCATTCTTGTAAGCTGGCACATGACCCCCTGGTAAAGGCGAGGCAATTCCAGAGGTACAGATTTGCCATCTGGAGTGAACCATACAGCTTCATCTGGAAACCTGTATCCCTGTGAATTTGTGATTAATCATAGTGATGAACAAGAAAACATGCTGGGGCAGAGAGGTCAGTTTCATTTGATAAGAATGGAACGCATAGTCTAGTTGAGAATGTGCTGACTTTCATCATATTCTGGAAAGTTCTATACAGCTTCTCCTTCTGGAGAGGATTCCTGGGAGGAAATAGGTCTCCCCGTGTGATAATAAATTAGAAAAACCCCTCAAAGGCTCTGGCTTTTGATGATGTCCAGGATCACTGTGATTCTAGTGCAGTGGATGCTGCTGTTTTATGTTATGGAAAGGAAAATATTTCTCCCACCATGTCTGTGGGATGTCATGTTTTTTTGTTTTTTGTTTTTTGTTTTTTTTTGAATTCTGTTAGAAACAAATGCCTAGCTAGTAATCAAGTACCAGTTGGAGCTGTTTCCTACAAATTTCTGGCTTTAATTCTGAAGCTTTCTGTTTTACTGTTCTTTTGCACTGCTGAAGGACTTGTAACATGGCAAATTGTGTTTCTCAGTTTGGTCTGGAAAACAAAATCCAGATCTGTCTTAAATTTCAAGGAGATTACCGTCACATTTCGTTGCTGTATTAATTTGTGTTTGAAAAAAGCCTGGAGAGAAAGTAACAGTGGGAATGAAGTTCAAAGTTTGCTTTTGGTGTTTCATGTAAATAGATTCCATTAATGTGTGATGATGCCTTGATGCATCTAGGCTCTTGAAACCGGAATACTAAAGGAGCAGCAGAAATCTGATAAAAGATGATAGATTTAAGGGGTGAGAGATGATATGTAATATATTGAATACAATTCTTTGTTCCTGTAGTTGTCTTTAAAGTGATGCAACAAAACTAGTTAGCATAGGAGTCTAGGTCCTTTATATTCTCTCCTCTAATGTCTTAGAATTCTGTCACAAAGTCTACCTGTAATTCTATGAAGATGACCTTTTATTCTGAAAATACAGAAAATTGAGTTTGAACAGTACAGAATCCCAGTTCTGCCACTTAATTGTTGGTGTTTAATATTCCCTCTGATATGGTTTCCCCATCTATAATGTAGATACTATTAACTGCCATGCAGAAATGACTGAAGACTAGTTACAATCACTGTACTTCTATTTGAAGAATACAAGTAAACCCTTTTTAAAAAATTGTGTGACAATAGCCGGAATCTGGAAACAACTGAAGTGTGCAAGAACAGATGAGTAGATACACGGACAATAATACATCTACGCAATATAATACTATGCAGTGTTAGGAAAATTAAAATTATGAAATTCGCTTCAACATGATGTATATGGAGAGTAGTATTTTGAGTAGTATTTTGAGTGAATTGAGTCAGAGAGAGATGAATAGACATAGAATGATTGCACTTGGGACCAGAGAGATAGCAACAGCTGTAGGCTGTTTGCCTTGCATGCAGCCAATTTGGAAGGGACTCGGTTTAATTCCTGTCACCCCCTAATGTCCCCCAGCCTGCCAGGGGCAATTTCTGAGGGCAGATCTTGGAGTAAACCCTGGGCATCACTGAATGTGGCCCAAAAACAAAGCAATCAATCAATCAATAAAGAATAAAAAATGATTACAATCATTGTGGACTAAAATGTATATAATATGGTAATAATATCTAAAGACAATAGAGATGAGCATAAGGAAGATCAGTCCATGGTAGGAAGCTGCCATAAACAGTGGGAAGTACAGTTAGGGCAGAGTGAAGTGACCACTATGACAATGACACATGAATATGATCATCTGGACAATAACTGGGTGCTAAAAGAAGATATGTATGATATCCTTTCAGTAACAATATTGCAAACCACAGTATCTAAAAGAATAAAAAGGAAGAGAAAGGGAGAAAGAGATGAAAAATATCTGCCACTGAGGCAGGTATGAGAGGAGGAACTGGTGACATTGCCAGAAAGCAATATGCATTGATGAAGGGTGTTCTTCATTGTATCACTGAAACTGAATCAGAAACAATTTTGTAACTGTTTACCTAATGGTAAATCAATTAAAGAATTTATTTAAAAGATATGTGAACTCAGTGTTAATCTAAATTAATTTTATTATGTCATTTATATACACACATAACTAGTAAAACTATCCATAAGGTATGTTCCTTCCTACTGTCTACTATTTACATCAACATAATAAAACTAACTTAAAGTAAAACAAAAAAAGTGTTGCTTTTGCTGAGCTGCAGTGCAGGTACATGAACTCAATAGATATATAAAGTTTTGTTTTAGTCTATAACATCAAGTGCCATTATAAATATTCCCAGGAATTTAATTAGCCCCCCCCAAGGGTTTTTTCTTTACTTTCCATGGCATATTGGACTGTCAGATATATTTTTCTATTTTTCTCTGTATCTGTTGCTTGGGGGTAAAGAGGGGTTTTACTCACCCAGACACCACAAGACCAACTAGGGTCACTAGGAGCCCTACCAGACCACACTAAGTTCAAGGGAACCTCTGTCTTGATGATTTCCATAGAATGCCATTGCAAGCAGCTGCTGCCTGACTTTGGCAGGCTTTGACATTGGCTGCGACTTTTGAGACCAATCCCGCCCAGAAGCTTCTGCAGAAGTTATGTGATCAGAGGTGAGCTGAAACCGCCCAAGAAGGGTGGAGCCAGAGGAATCTGGCTGCTTCGCTTTGCACTGATGTCATGTACATCTCCTAGTCAATGAACCCTAGCACACTATAGGTGTGACAATGGGAAAACAATGCAGGCCAACACCATGCATAGAGAATGAAGATGGCATTTCTGATGATCCAAAAAATACCAACCACCTACTTAACTACTTAAGGAGTTTAGAGAAGAAATATGAAGAATGTTCATAGAACTCAAAGAAAGCATAAATTGAGTTAAATGGACCACAAATAAGAATCAAGAGAATATGAAAATAGAAATCAAAAAAAAATTTAATCTAAAATAACAGGACTGAAAAACTTGGTAGGCAAAAAAGAAAACCTCACTGGAAAGCATCTCCAACAGAATAATAGCAGCTGAGGACCAAATCAGTGAGTTGGAAGATAAAGTGCATAACAACTTAATTCACTAAAAGAGAATGGAAAATAATCACAGACCAAAGTCGTGCATTGGATTTAACAACCAACCCCCAACTATTTCAAAAGACATAAAATGGACACATATGTCTTTTGAATATTTTATGTGTATTTTCTTTGGCAGCTATAACTCTTACTAAGTATATTTTACAGTGACGATTCTACCCACTTTTTATCTTCTCTTTGTGAGCTGTTCAATAAGGAATTTTGGTGAAAGAGTCCTCAGTTTAATGCTTATGATTAAACCATGTCATGGGGATTGTTGGACTTGTTCTTAAGGCCCCCATATGCACCGATAATGCCACGTGGCATTGTTCCTTGTTTTCATAGGCACATTAAAAATGGGAAAATACTATACATAAAAATAAGTTCTTATCTAATAGAGATTGGAACACACAAATCTTGTAGTGTAATGGGACCTTACACCCTGAACATTGATATAATGACCAGGCACAGGCCTCAGAAGAATGGGCATCCTCCATTCACCCCTGAACCAGGGCACCTATCTATGAAACATCCAAGGTTCTTTTCTAACAACACCTGGAAGCAATCCTCTACCAGGAAAGACCCTATCATTGCTCTGACATTGACCTACTCAAAAGAGACTTCCCTTAACACTAAGAAGACTTGACAACAACAACGACCTGCTTACATGACAGGGCTCTCTGCATTGCCCCTTAATTGTAAGGTGAAATGAGAGGATGCTCCGCACCATCCTGACTGCAATGTAGGATATGCAGATTCCAAGATCTTTAATACAGAAACATGATACCAACAACAGAGACTGTGTGAAAAATAAAAGTGTAATGGCACTACAGACAATGACTTGGATTGGACAAACTAGTTTGCCTGGAGCCTAGAGTTGGTCTTATACTAGGAAACTTTAGGGGTAGGGTCTCCTTGTATTTAGGCCAAGGCTTTTCCTTTCCATGTCCCTCATATTTTGGTGGGCCCATGCAAACAATAATTGCCACTCTAACACTGTTTTTACTGTGCTCCTTTGACTTTAATTCTTAAGAAAAACAACCCACTTAAACTTTTGAGGTTAATTTAAACTAATATGTATGTGCATAGAAATGTAAAAAAGTACTTTGCCTTCAATGTTTAAGGAGTTACATGAGTTTTATGGCTTTAGAATGCTTTGTGTGCTGCTAAGAAGTATTATGTATTACGAGTTGGGGACTTGTGGGACAATGTAATTGTACATAGGTTCTGTTTTATTTTTCTTAATGTTCTTTGGCTGAAAGTTCAAAGTTCAGATATCAGCAAGGGGATTTCTGAGAAAAAATTGTAATTCACTTAGGCCACAATAAAAATAAAAAAAAGATGATTGTCAAGCAAATGAGATAAAAATAAATTATTGACAAATCTGAAAGGAACCTCTGTTTTGGTGCTCCACTGTGAACAGTATCACAAATACCTACATTTGAATAGACTAAGAGACCGCCCTTGGTTGAACCTTCACCCTTTGTTGAAAAATTATCTTCAACCATTTTCTTCTTTTAGGAGAAAAAGAGGAGTTTCACATCAGCTTTCTCTTTTAGAAGAATTATTTTGGCAGCAATTTTGAGGATGGGGTTGAGGGATTGAGCATAAAATCGGGGCATGGTGACTAAACTGTAAAAATAGCCCCAAACCATGAGCATGAATTTTGAAACACTACAATATCAACAGTTCACCAGCTTTGTCAACTTTCACCTGCCATCCTGAAGCTCCTGTTCCTGCCAATATGCCTCACATTATTTTCCCTGAACACATTTTTCCTGTCTTTTTAGACATTTTTCAGGTCCTTTTCTTCATTTACAATATCTTCACCCCCTTTATATCAAAAGTCTTGTCACAATTTTAGGGCATATCTTTTCCACCTAAAATTACTTAATAGTCACAAAGTACCATGTACTGAGGTATTTAGGTTTAGGACCATAGTTTGTCTCTGAGCAATTGGAAGAGACCATCATTGTCAAGCAGAGAGATAAGATGTATTTCACCAAGTGAAATCTTACTTGGTTTTAAAGTTACTGCTGTTGTTTGTTTGATGCCATTTCTCAGTAACTTACTGAATTAATAGATGAGTAAGTAAACCACCCACTCACCCATCTGGGAGACAATAATAAGGATATTATTTAGTAACTGTGTGATGCATTCAAATGGGATGTTTTACATTAAGTACATAAGTAAAAAGCGAAAGTTCTCACTTATTGAAGCTTGTCAGAAATTCTTGAAGGAAGTTTATTGTAATACGCTATTTTACAAGTGAACATATACAGTAATGGAAAACCACAGAAAGTGGGAGTAATGTAGAAACATGCTTTCAAGAATAGCAATTTTGCTGATTTTTAAGGAAGGTAAAAATAGAAGTGAACAGTAAAAAGACTCAAATAATCTTTCCTCCATATGTTTGGTTTATGTTTGTTTTGCTTCTGACCATGACAAAACCAAATTTATAGAAAAAAGATTGTATGTTTAAAACAGAGTACTGATTAGCACTATATTCAAATAGAATAAAACAGTAAGTAAAATCATAAGATATGTGAGACCTGGAAGTAATCACAATGATATTCTATATTGTAAATTTTATTAAAAAATAAAAAAAGAAACCAAGACAAGATTATAAGTATCACTTTAAGATATCAATTGTTGGGGCCAGAGAGATAGCATAGATGGAAGGCATTTGTCTTGCAAGCAGAAGGACAGTGGTTCAAATCCCCGCATCCCATATGGTCCCGAGAGCCTGCCAGGAGCGATTTCTGAGCGTTGAGCCAGGAGTAACTCCTGAGCATTGCCGGGTGTGACCCCAAAACTAAAATAAATAAATAAATAAATAAATAAATAAATAAATAAATAAATAAAGATATCAATTGTTATCATGATTTTTATTCTAGCTTATTCCAAATTTTAAAAAATAAATAAATTATGAAAATAAATTGGAAAATGTTCAGGACTTAGTTGCATGTTAACTATTAGTCCTTAGACAATATTTTTAAAATAATAGCTTCATTTAAACACCATTACAAACATTTTGTAGTTGGGTTTCAGTTATAAAAAAAAACACTCTCTTTCACCAAAGCAACCTTCCCACCACCAATGCCACCCCCCATTTCCCTCCTCTCCCATACCCTACATATCTTTGAGACAGGCATTTATTTCTCTCACTCATTATTATTGTCAAGTTGTTAGTGTAGTTATTTTTCTAACTGAAGTCGCCACTCTTTGTGGTAAGCTTCATATTGTGGGCAGGTCCTTCTCACCCTCATCTCTATTGTCTTAGACAATTTTTAGTGATACAGAATATTTAATTACAGCACACAGAAGCACAAGCCTATTTACAAGCACAGTCCAATACCCTCATCAAGGAGCCCGTTTCTTCCCCTCTGCCTTGTGAACCTCTGCTATTCAGATCTTGGCCTCCTCCTCAACCAGGGAATCAGAACTAATTCAGAACTTCATTCTTCTTCTACAGTTTTTACTTGAGAGCCACCTGAAGGTCTCCTGCTCTGCCTGCTTATTCTGATGGTGCCTGGTGGTTGCTGTCTTATTCTGCTCCATCTTTTTCAGCTTCTTATTTTTTAATTTAAATACTGTGATTACAAATATGTTCATGATTGAGTTTCAGTCATGCAAAGGACACCACCCTTCACTAATGAATGTTTCCCACCACAGTTTCCTTCCACTGTCCCCCCCCTTCTGCCTGCCTATGGGACAGGCATTTTGCCTCTTTCTCTCTCTCTCTCTCTCTCTCTCTCTCTCTCTCTCTCTCTCTCATCCATTTTATCCTTTTTAGACACTATGTTTAGCATTATTGTTAATAAGAGGAAGTATGAGAGAAATAGCACAGCGGTAGGGCATTTGCCTTGCATGCAGCAGATTCGAACAGATGTTGTTTTGAATCCTAGCATTCCGTATGTTGCCCCGTGCCTGCCAGGATTGACTTCTTAGTGCAGACTCAGGAGTAACCACTGAGCACTGCTGGGTGTAACCCCCCCAAATAAAGAAAAGAATGTATTTTTATCTACATCCAACACCTAGTTATTGACACGAGTGATCAGTCCAATTATCATTATCCTTAGACAATTTTTAAAGGAAAAGTCAGTACTGATTATATAGGTAAAATTAAAAATATTAGCAGATGCAGCCATTATGATTCTGTTTTAATTTTTTGTTTTAATTTTCTTTATATGTAGTAAGGTATATTGAAAAACCTATACTCTTGGGCTAAAGAGAAGTTATAGTGGATAAGGTACTTTTATGCAGTCAACCTGAGTTCAATCCCCAGCATTCCATATACTGCCCTAAGCATCACAGAACGATTCCTGAGTGCGGAGCTAGGAGTTACTCTTAAGCATTGCTAACTGTGGTCAACCCTAAAATAAAACCAAAAGAAGGCCAACAGACACATGAAAAAAAAATGCTCATCATCATTTATTAGAAAAATGCCAATCAAAATGACAATGAGATACCATCTTAACACCAGTGAAGATGGCACATATCAAAAATATTGGGACCAATCTGGTGGGATGTGATGAAGGAACTATCATCATCTGCTAGTAAGAATGTTGTCTGGTTTAACATGGAGGATTCTCAGTAAATTCAGAATTGAGGAACCAGATGACCCAGAAATTTCATTTGTGGGTGTCTACCCCATGCTAGAAAAACATTCATTAAAAAGGACATATGCATACCACTTTCATCACAGCACTCAGTATAACATCTAAAAGTTGGACTCAGTCTAGGTGTCCAACAATAGATGAGTGGATAATGAAGATGTGGTACATGTGTACAATGGAATATTACATATCTATAGAAATAATGTGATTGTGCAATTTGCTGCAACATGGATGGAACATGTTAAATAAATTAAGCCAGAAGGAGAAGGATAAATACCAGATGTTATCACTTATATGTGGTATTTAGACTAATGGCATGGGGGAATGCAATGGTTTAAATGGGGGTTGCCTAAAACACTCTTGACCCCAAAATACAGTGAAGAGAAAAAAGGAAATAGAGCAGAGAGGGAGAAAGACAGATGTACAATAATGGACAGAAGTGAAGGGGATTTATGTACATTGGTGGTGTTAAGAAAAAGCAAAAATAAATATCCGAATCACAGAGCCAACAACACTGAAATCATGAGATCTAAACTTTAACAAACTGTAAATGTGCCTGTTAAAATGAAACTCTAAGAGGGGGAGGTATGGGATATACTCTGGGAACATTGGTGTAGGGAGGTTGATACTAGTGGTGGGATTGGTGCTCAAACACTGTATGTCTAAAACTCTATTAATAACTTTGTAAATTACAATGTTTTAAATAAACATTTTTAAAAAAAATCTTGAGAACATGAATTACCAAAATATATGGTAAAACTAATTGAATAAAAATAAATAAATAAATGTGATATAAAGTGGCCATCCATTAATAGCTCTTTAAATAGTATCTAAGTAATCTTTAAATTTCTATTCTTTGAAATTTATATTTTTATGGGACCGAGAATGGCATAGCACCATAAATGATCTGAATTCCTTTTATTTTAGATTCTGGCATCACTTCTGCTCCCTTACACCCCTGAAAACCCATTTCTAACTTCCCTTATTTGTTTTTCGTTTTGTTTGTTTGTTTGATTTTTTTTTTTTTTTTTGGTTTCTGGGCACACCCGATGATGCTCGGGGATTGCGCAGAAATTGCTTTTGGCAGACTCTGGGGACCATATGGGATGCCGGGAATCTAACCACTGTCTGTCCTGGATCAAGCTGGTGCAAGTCAAATGCCCTACGACTGTACTATCGCTTCGGCCCCATTATTTGTACCTTCAGGTGCCAGTCAACTACATAATGCAAAGTACTTTCGTAGTACGGAGTAGTTTGATACCCAGCTGTGATTTACTAACAAGTTGCGAATGAATTCAAGTATTAGAGTGGTCACAAAGAAAGTGGAATTCACATAAAGTCGATACCTTATTCTACCAACATTGCTCAGTATGGCAATTCTCCCCCCTTGCTATAAAAAATGGGTTTATAGGTCTTTAATTCTCACAACTAACCCTCTTTTCCCTTTTATTACACAGTCATTTTATGTTGGCTCTTCTCCCAGTGTGCTGGCACTTCCTCAGTGCTCCATGAAATGTTAAAGAATAACAGATGTAATTCTGCAAAACTTCAGCCAATTCAGCAAGTTCTCATCAAAGTAAGTCATCCTCCTTGTAAGTTTTAATGCAGCTTCTTTATAAACAATCTATTGCTAGTATCTTGTTCACTTTCTGGGCCTCTTTGTCCTTGTTTTTAGTCCACAGTGTGGAAATACTATGATGCTCTATCAACTAGGCTATAACTGACTGCTTATGGTAGCAATTTGCTTTAAATCTCTTGATAAATAAAATAAATTCTTTTCTTCAGAACAATAGCACAGTGGGTAGAAGGGCATTTGTCTTGCTCTCAATTGACCTGGGTTTGGTCTCCAGTATCCCATATAGTCTCCTAAACCTGTCACGAATAATTTCTGAGCACAGAACCTGAGCACCACTGGGTGTGGCACAAAAACAAAAAAATAAAATTTATTTTCTAGGCTAACTAGTAAGTACAGGCTTTGCGCCATGATTTCATCCAGAGACTCAGATTGGCTTTGTCCAACAATATCTTTTTTTTTTTTTTTTTTTGGTTTTTGGGCCACTCCCAGCGGTGCTCAGGGGTTACTCCTGGCTGTCTGCTCAGAAATAGCTCCTGGCAGGTACGGGGGACCATATGGGACACTGAGATTCGAACCAACCACCTTTGGTCCTGGATCGCCTGCTTGCAAGGCAAATGCCACTGTGCTATCTCTCCGGGCCCCAACAATATCTTTCAAAGATGGGGGGAAACCACCCAAACTCTAGGATATTATCTTTATTTAAGCACCATGATTACAAACATGATTGTAGTTGGGTTTCAGTCATAAGAAAGAAACCTCCACCCCATTCACCAGTGCAACATTACTACCACCAATGCCCCCCATCTCCCTCCTTCCTGTATTCCCTGCCTGTATTTGAGACAGGCATTCTGTTTCTCTCACTCATTAACATTGTCATGATAGTTGTTAGTGTAGTTATTTCTCTAACTGCACTCACCACTCTTTGTGGTAAGCTTTATATCGTGGTCCAGTCCTTCCAGCCCAGCGTTATTACCATACTGTCTTTTCTTTTTCTTTCTCTTCTTTTATAATATCTTTATTTAAACACAGTGGTTACAAACATGACTGTAGCTAGGTTTCAATCACAAAAAGAACATCCCCCTTCACTAGTGCAACATTCCCACCATAAATGCTCCAATCTCTTTATTCCCACACCTCCTGCCTATATTTGAAACAGGCATTATACTTTTCTCATTCATAACATTGTCTTTGTAGTTGCTAGTGTATTATTCTCTAGCTGCACTCACCCCTCTTTGAGGCGAGCTTCATATCATGAGCCAGTCTTCCAGCCCTCATCTCTGGGCTTTATTACAATCATGTCTTTTATTTTTCTTAAAACACATAGATAAGTGAGACTATTCTGTGTCTTTCTCTTCACCTGACTTATTTCACTCAGCATAATAGTTTCCATGTCCATCCATGTATAGGAAATTTTCATGACTTCATTTTCCTGACAGTTGTATAGTATTCCATTGCATATATGTACCACTCATCTATTGTTAGGTATCTGGTTTGTTTCCACATTCTGGCTATTGTAAGTAGTGCTGCAATGAATATATGTGTGCAAAAGGCATTTTTTGTGTTTGTATTTTTGTGTTCCTAGGGTACCCTATGAGTATACCCTAGGAGTGTTATAGCTGGACTATATGGAAGCTCAATTTCCAAATTTTTGAGAAATCTCCGTATTGTTTTTCATAAAGGCCAAATTAGACAGCATTCCCACCAACAGTGAATCAGAGTTCCTTTCTCCCCACATCCCCACCAGTATTGATTGTTCTTGTTCTTTGTGTGTGCCAATCTCTGTGGCTTGAGATGGTACTTCATTGTTGATTTGATTTGCATCTTCTTGATGATTAGTGATGTGGAGCAATTTTTCATGTGCCACTTGTATTCCTTTATTGAGGAAATGTCTGTTCATTTTTTCTCCCCATATTTTGATGGGGTTAGATGTTGTTTCTTGTTTTTTTTATTGTTTTTGTTTTTTTTTTGTTTTGGTTTGGTTTTGGGTTTTTTTTTTGTTTGTTTGTTTTTGGGCCACACCCAGCGGTGCTCAGGGGTTACTCCTGGCTGTCTGCTCAGAAATAGCTCCTGGCAGGCACGGGGGACCATATGGGACACCGGGATTTGAACCAACCACCTTGGGTCCTGGATCGGCTGCTTGCAAGGCAAACGCCTCTGTACTATCTCTCCGGGCCCAGATGTTGTTTCTTGTTAAGGTCTGTCAGTATCTTGTATATCTTAGATATTATCCCCTTATCAGATGGTTATTGTGAGAATAGTTTCTCCCATTCTGTGGGTGGTCTTTGTAACCTAGTCACTATTTTCTTTGAGGTGCAGAAGCTTCTCAGTTTACTATAGTCCCATTTGTCTATCTCTGCTTCCACTTGTTTGGACAGTGTTGTTTTCTCCTCGAAGATGCCTTTAGTCTCAATGTCATGGAGTGTTCTATCTACAAGTTGTTCTATATACCTTATGGTTTCTGATCTGATATCAAGGTCTTTAATTATTTGGATTTGACCTTTGTGCATGATGTTAGATTAAGGTCCAAATTTGCTTTTTTGCATGAGACTGACCAGTTGTCTCAACCTCTCTCCATTTTTCATTTCTTGCTGCTTTATCAAAGCTTGTAACTCTAGGTTCTTATCAATCAACACCACCTAAAAAAACATCCAAGAGATTGATCGCATTGTTTGGCTTTCATGTCCAGGGAATAAATATAATACAAGGGAATAAATATAATACTATAGTTACTTCATAAGTCCTGGTAGTCAGTCTGCATAGTGCTATACTCTGCCCCAGAAAATGACTAAAGTCCAATTTAAGAACTTGAATTGGCTGTGTATTTTAAGTGAAGGGGAAAAATATACATGTGAATAAGATAGATGCTTCAGTTACTCTAAAGCCCAGAATCTAGGGCTAAACAATCACGTGTTTCAGCTGTGCTATTGAGTAAACTCAATAAGGCTAATAAATAAGCCAGAAACAATAGCCCTTTCTAAGCTAACATTTACACAACAGTGGATAGCAATGGTGAAAACCCTCCAGATGGACAGACTTTCCAGGACATTGTCCCTGTGTTGGTCTGCTCCTGTCAAGGTGTTCTCTGTGGTAACCTGACCTTGAGTTTGGGTGCAGGCATCATTTACCAGAGTTAATTACCCTCCACCTGATAACATTTACTCCATTGGTTACCTCCCAAGAAAAAGAGCAGCTCTGGGTTGGAAGCTTCCAGTTAGAGAAAGAAGTAGAGTAGGAGCCAAACGAAACAGATTTGGTTCTCTCTCAGGACTACCAGAGAATACAATGGAGGCAGTGTAGTTCTTACTACTTGGCCCTTTGCCTTAAATGAAGTGTTAGATTCCGTATCTGGGGATTCTGCCCTTTGCTGGAAAGATGAGTTGACTGGATGATCTAATCATTTTTTCTCCCTTTGCCAACCACTGTATATAATCCATTGTTATCATTATTAAGCAACAAGCAGGGCTTTTCTCTGGGAATGGCAGAGGGAATGAGAAAGACAAATACAGAGAACACAGCCTGCCCCTATGATGTCAGTTTCTTTTTTAGCTTCAGTATTTTAGAGGATCGCCTAGTTAAGCCAGATGTTTTATTTATAATCGGGCCACTCCATGGCCAAGTGTGGACATGCAAACAACAAATTGTACAAGATACCGGCTATGCAGTCATGTCAATGCTTTGTGTTAAGTCTGACTAACTAGATGCATTTGATATGGCCAAATGTGACAATGTTCTCCATCGATAAGAGTTTGACATTACTCCAGGCCTTATTTCATGATGATGAAATGATTTTTATGGATACACTTTTCGTATATATGGCAGTACTGGAACTTGGAGTTCCTGTGTTATTTCCTATGCTTAGTAGCAGTAAGGATATAAAGCCCAAGTCTTGGTTTTACTTAAGAAGTCAGTTGCAATATCAGAGAAAGTTGTCTAGAAAAACTAAGCAAATGGCTATGGCACAACCAACTTGAAAGGGACAGCCAGGAACTTGTGTTGAAGGTCCATGTGTGTAACAAGGATGCCAGTTTTACTTTGATGGCATCTATTTTAGGGGATGGGATGGTGGCTCATAGTAAGGTGCTCTATGGCTACTTTCTATAGAATGAACACACTTGATGAAGTATGAAAACTGTATCTAAATTGACCCAATTTCTGGCTCAGATCATTCCAAAGGTATGATTCTAAAAATATTCAGATTATGAAAAGCCCAAAGACAATCCCTACAGTATTTAAACTTGAGCATTATTGTACATAACCTCTCTACTCCTCGGCCCTATCCTAAATCACTTCTAGTATGTATATTCCCCAGAGCCACAGAACAAGCTGGTGGCTAATTTATTAACACTATAAAGCCTGTAATATCGTGGAGACAAGGTCATCATAAAATCAGAGGTAGCAAAAAGCCAGGACAATAAGACTATTCTCATTCTAACGTGAAAGATTCTCTCTTAAGAGAAATAGAAAGCCTGTCTCGAAGACAGGCAGGGGATGTGGGAGGAGGAAGATGTTGCACATTGGTGGTGGGAAGGTTGCACTGGTGACGGGGTAGTTCGTTTTTAAAACTGAAACCCAATTACAAATATGTTTGTAATCATGGTGCTTAAATAAAGATATTATTTTTAAAAATTCTCTTAAAGATAAATTCAGGTTGGGAAAAACACCTCCAATTTTCAGTTGCTTTGAATTGGTTTTCCTGGGAAAGTAGTGCCCTCTGGTGTTTGCTTAATATTCCAGTCTTCAGAAAGGGATTAAAAAAAAAACTTTTATTAAAAACCCCACATCGAAAGAATTATGTGATGATAGTGTCTTGAAAGTACCACTTTTCAGTTCAAAACTGTCTTTGAAGAATAGGTATGTAGTTCAGTGGTAGAGCACAAGTCTTGTGCTGGGTCAGGCCATTGGACTTAATCCCCTGATTCAGAAAAAAAAGCTTTAAAAGTTTGTTTTTAATTGTAAATTAGAAATTTCTTTCATTGCTCTAATAGAACCTAAAACCTAGAAAAAGTAGGTCACACAGAATGATGCAGGCAGTAGGTAAGCAGATAGAGATGTGCATTTATTAGAGCTCATCAGAAATGATTTAAGGAGTCAGGCAATATTCTTGAGGGGATGGGGAGGGTGTACTTGGGATCCAGTCTTGACTCTATTCCAAGTGATGATCAGGAATATCGTGTGATGCTGGCGACTGAACTAGGATTGGTCCTGTGCAAGTCAAGCCCCTTAATCCCTGTCCCAAGAATTCACACAGTTCTGAAGAAAAAGAACACACCAATGCTTCATTTTCAAGATTTGATTCATTATTGTTCACTCCCAATGGAGCTATAGAGAGCTACAACTTCCATAGAAGCAACTAACTTTGTTTATTTTGGTTTCGGGAATTACACAGTCTGTGACAATCTCTGTATGAGAAATAAAGGATGCTATACTCATCTAATGATAGAGCTTTCACAATTTAGGAATTTGTTACAGGTGTTCATTGCTTTGGGGATTTTTTTTTTCAAAATATAGAACTTGTCAAAGGAGATGAGCTCCTAGCAGTAGATTTAGGGCCAGGACCCATTGATTGTGTTTCTGTGCATCTACAGAGCCCAGATGCTTCTGCTACACTTTGGATAAGTTCCTTTGAAACAGTCTTCTAGGGACCAGAGCGATAGCACAGCGGTAGGGCATTTGCCTTGCACGTGGCTGACCCTGAATGGACATGGAGTCAATCCCAGCGTCCCATATGGTCCCCCAAATCAGGAGCGATTTCTGAGTGCATAGAGAGGAGTAACCCCTGAGCATCACTGGGTGTGGCCCCAAAACCAAACAAACCGAAACAAAACAAAACAAAACAAAAAACAAAAATCATAAAACACCAATCCTCTAAAATGGGGTTATTTTCATTTTTCTCATTCTTTGCTCCCTTCACACCAAATTTTATTCTGCCCCATTTAAGTCTTTTTTTCCCACAGCAGAGAAAAATTTATGGCAGAGAAATAACTCACCTTCTAACATCTCCTTACACCTCTCCCCATAGTGATCCCAACTCGAAGTCTCCAGATTAGAGCTAAGAATTCATTCTACGATGGCTACTGAGGAAGAAGATATGGAGGTCACCATGGAGCAGCTCAGAAGCAATCTTGCAAGGTGACATAGAAGTAGAAGGCAGCTTCTCTTCCTTCCATTGCATTTGACTAGTAACAAGTCAAAGTTTACAAGTTGGAGACTGAAATTACTTTGATTTATATTTCAGTCCTTGCTCAATCTCCTAACCAGTCTTTCTTTGTGGTAAACAAGCTGATCAATTATTCTCAAAGACTCTAATGCCAATTGACATATTTACAATTCTCCATAGCATGGTATGTCCGGATTGTTTTTCTTATTATTCAGAAAGATGCCAGTCTTAGTCCCGAATTGTTAGTCTAAACATCATTGTTTTTTGCCTGCCTGAATACAAGTCTACTAACCTTTTTTTTTTTTTTTTTTTTTTTTTGAGGAGGGTGGAGGCAGTGGAAAACCAGAGATTCTGAACCAGAACTTTCTGGCTACTGCAACTGGACTATAGCAATATACATAATGCTACTAAAATGCAGAAGAATTAGAAAAAGTATTGCTATAGTCCAACTGAATTCTTACTTATTTCATATTCTTTTTTTGCCTCTGCCAATATTCCTCAAGGAGAGCTCTTCCTAAATAATTCTCATTTTGATGAATACAATGAAGAGCTTAGTAAACATTTCATACTAAAATGAGTAGATTTTCAGATAAATATACAGCCTTAATACCTGGCAGGGTTTTGGAGACATCTGCTTTGTACATATTGGATTAATAGGGGTTAGGATTACCACATAAAATATAAAAAATTCTATTCAGTTTCAGTATGCTATGAGCATGGGAACTTTATAGATTTCTTTTTGCTCCCCAAAAAGATAGAAATTTTTTTTTGTATTTCTGAAATTATAAAAATAGGTACTAGGGAGATCTTTGTAAAAGGAAAGTAGAAAAAATGATGCTTTTGACTATCTGGGTCAACTTTATGTAACTATTAGAGGCTTATAACTGTGAGAATTTATTAGAAGAAAATGTAGGGAGATGTTACAAGATGACATAATAATGTATGAAGTGGTAGAGTGGCACCTAGGTAATGTTATAGGTCCTATGATGATGAAGTAATGAAGTTTGAATGGGAAAGTGAACAAGAGAGTCTCTAGATTTAGATAATTAAAGTATCATATTAGACCTCTCTGTTAGCCCATCTAGTCAGCAAATGTTTGTGAATGCTTCATGCCAGACACTGAGCCCAATACTGGAGCAATAAAGGAAAATAACTTTTTGTCTTGAACCGCTAAATATTCGGTTTCAACAGAAGCCATCTTATAGAAAATACACAAAATAGAATCCAGTGACTGAGATATTGTGAGGTCGGTAGTTTATGGCTGGGGGAAGAGTTCTTCCTGTTCAAGCCTCATTTTCTAATTTGCGGCTTCAACAGAAATAGTCACCGCATGTATAGTATAAACAAGACTCCATAAACCATAGAGTTGGCTAAATGATTTTGGAACACTGGAAGCAAAGTATCTCTCCTATTATTCACAGAGAACTTTTCAAAGTGTAACTGAATATTTATTCACTTCTAAGGTACAGGATCAGAGCTTACCCATCATCTGACCAATGACTGTAACCAATAGTGCATCTTTCTGTTTGAAAATTTGTGTCTAAATCCTTAAATTTATTTCCCCCATAGTGTACTAAAAACTTGTTTTTTCATGACAGTAGGTAAGAATTTTAGTATAGAAGAATTATTCCAAATTTTATTTCCAAGACCAGACAGGCCTGAGTTTGAATCCTGATTCTGTCCCTTATCATCTGATTAACATTAATCAGTCAGATGGTACGCACCACAGCAGACTAGCCCACAAAGGGATTTTATTGATCATTCTGGTGCCTGCTGGTCTGTGGCCCACTTTTTTTCTGATCTTTCACTCTAGAAACCCCCTTCTTGGGACCCAGTGGTGAATTGTTTTCTTGTTTGGAGCCACATTCAAGCAATGTTTCAGGGCTATTCCTGAGTAACTCTGTTCTCAGGGGTCTCTCCCAGCAGTGCTTGGGGGATTATATGCAGAGCTGGGGATTCAGTTAAGGTTGGCCACATGCAAGGCAAGTGTCTCCACCCTTGTGCTATGATTCCAGTCCTTGTGACCATGTTTATCTATTTTTGTTTTGTTTTGTTTTGGGGCCACACCTGGTGGCACTCAAGGTTTACTCCTGGCTCTGCACTCAGAAATTGTCCTTGCAGGCTCGGGGACCATATGGGATGCCAGGAATCAAATCTGTGTCTATCCCAGGTTGGCCACGTGCAAGGCAAGCATCCTACCACTGTGCTATCTCTTTGGCTCCATGCTTGTCTTTTTTTTTTATTTTAATACTGACCAGTCCCACTAAGCCTTAGTCTTCTTGTCAGTCAACAGGAAATTAAAATAGTTAACTAGTTAAGTGCTATAAGTATTAGGTAAAATCAGGGATAAGCAGTTGCTAAACCTTGGTATGAAGCTGGAGCTGATAAAGTATTTTTTAAAATAAAATTAATATGTGAATGTAATACCTTCAGGTAGCAGAAGAGGGAGCAGAGTCATTGCCAACTAGATGAGAGCCTTCATTCAGATGAAATACTTAATAAGCCCTTTAAATACAAAATACAAAACATTGTCCCTGTTCTGGTAGAAGTTAAGCTCTCTAGGGGCCTGAGAGATAGTACTTGCCTTGAATGCACCTGATCCAAGTTCAATTTCAACACCCTTTATGGTCCACCAAGAGTGGTCCCTAGTAACAGAATGTAAGGGCTCTACCCACAGTAAGACTCACACCAAGCTGAATTGTCCCAAGAATACTTTCTGTATCACTTAATGGATATTAGTGTGTGCTATCTCGGCGTATGTCCATGTTTTGTGTGGGCAGTATTCAACCGTCCACCTCAGTTTCTTTGAGATATGTTAAAGGAAGTTTGGACAGAAGAGGTAACAAACAATCATGTAAACAAACAAAAAACAAATAATGAAAAGAAACTCAACAGAAGTTTATTCTTGGTGTAACAATTGGAAAAATATGAAGTTGGGTTTCAGCAATGAGATAGGTAGCTCCTTTAATTCCTCTCTGGCTGTCTCTAAGATAAATAGCTCTTTTTAGCATGGTGGAAACATCAGTCAGAACTGACTTTGATCCTCTCTGCCTTCAATGGACTTCAATCAACTTCATTTGATTTATCTGTACCTTAGTGAATAGAAAAGACCAAAGGCCAACCTAGTGACTTCAGAGTTTCTCCGCACAACCTGATTATTTTTCTATTACTACCAAGCTATTCTTGAGCATCTCTCTTTATCTCAGTTTTTACATAGATCGATGACTTTTCAAGCACTTTCAAATGGGATTAAAATCCCCATTTTTAGAGGGACATTAGAACTATATTAGGTATCTTATCTGGTTTTATACAGATTAAAAAGTAGCAAAGTGAGAGAACTATAAGGAATATATCATTTTTCTACAGATCTATAATCTGAGATTTCTCAGCAAAATGAGATTTTAAAATATTAGGAGTCTGGGGCCGGGCGGTGGCGCTAAAGGTAAGGTGCCTGCCTTGCCTGCGCTAACCTTGGACGGACCGCGGTTCGATCCCCTGGTGTCCCATATGGTCCCCCAAGCCAGGAGCAACTTCTGAGCACATAGCCAGGAGTAACCCCTGAGCGTTACTGGGTGTGGCCCAAAAACCAAAAAAAAAAAAAATATATATTAGGAGTCATAGTAGGGCTTATGAACAAGGCAACTGAGGGTTCATGTTTTAGTACATAGAAAAATCATGACAGTCATTGAATTGGAACATTTATGGGAAGACAGATAACTTAGAATAACAATGTGTTGAGACTGGAGAGATGGAGTAGCAGTAGGGCGTTTGCCTTACCACAGCTGACCTGGGACAGACCACGGTTCGACCCCTTAGCGTCCCATATGGTCCCCCAAGCCAGGAGCAATTTCTGAGTGCATAGCTAAGAGTAACCCCTGAGCGTCACCGAGTGTGGCCCTCAAAACAAACAAACAAACAAATCCCCCCAAAATTGAGAAGAATAATGTGTTCATTTAAATGAGAAATCTCATAATGTCTTGCTTAACTCAAGGTAAACAGATTAAAGACATAGAGCAGGTAAAAGTGTCTACATATCCCCATCAGTAATTTCATGAGCTTTTTGGAAGTCTTTAAAATGGAAACGAGTTCTGTAATATTATTGGTTTGAGGAATACCCAGTGATTTTAAAGGGTTATTCCTTACTCAGCACTCAAGAATTACTCTTGGTGGTAACTGGGTGGTAAGCATATTGGACTCTATCTAACCTGGGTCAGCCTCATGCAAGGCAAGCATCCTACCCACTGTATTATCTATCTAGTCCCTGCCATGCCTTTTAATTCCATTAATATTTTCACTAGTAGTACCAAAGCAACAATGGGTAAAACTGCTGGATCCCTAGCACTAAATAGAATTTTTAGTGCTCTAGAATTAAATTAAGGCAAAATTGCTGGATTGTGCACATCATCTTTATAGTCTTCACCACTGCACAATTTTTTAAATGCCAGTTTGGTTGAAGAAAATTTTTAATTAAGCTGCCAAAAATAATTTCATAAAATTTTGAGCCTGAATACATGTCTCTAATATTCTGTATAATGAACTGGGAAACATACATAACTATGTATGTTGTTCTCCTCAAAGGAAAACTTTGTACCAGTATCTTGTCCTCTGAAGCAGTCAAATTGTTTTATTTTCCACAGAACACATTTTTAGATTTTTAGTTGAAAGAAAAATGGAAGGGCTAGAGAGTAACGCAGAATGTAAGGCACTTGTGATATATGTATCAACCCCAGTTTAATGGTTTGATCACAAATGATCCTTCAAGCACCACCCAAAGGTCATTCCTGAGTATAAAGAAAGAAGTAGCCCTTAATCATCTGCTGGGTGTGACCCAAACTCCTCCTTCTACCTCAAAAGGAAAAAAATATACACCCATTCTCTCTTTTTTTAATAATAATTTTCTCCTTTTATAATAATAATTACTTTATTTAGGCACCATGGTTTCAGAAATGTTCATATTTGGGTTTTAGACATCAAATATATACCACCTTTCATCAGTATAACTTGTACCCACCACCAATGTTCCCCATCTCCCTCCTCCCTGAGACCCTGACTGTCTTTGAGAAAGAGATTTCTATTTCTATCATTGTTAAAGTAGTTGTTGGTGCAGTTATTTCTTTAACTGAACTCACTACTCTTTGTGGTAAACTTCATATCATGGACTGGTCCTTCCAACCCTCATCTCTATTGTCTCTGGGTATTATTACCATACTGTCTTTCAGTTTTCTTAATACCACTGGTGAGTGAGACTATTTTGTGTTTGTGTCTCTCCCTCTGACACATTTACTCAACATAATAGTCTCCATGTCTGTCCATGTATAGGCAAAGTTCACGACTTCATTTTATAACAGATGCATAGTATTTCATTGTGAGATTATGAACCATACTTATTCAGACTTGGGTGTTTGAAAAACATTGTCCTGAATATTGTTGATGTAATGGCAGTTACCTTGAATGAACCCCTTGGATACCGCCATAGGACTTGGACACGCCTCCTGGATATATTCCCACTGTAACGACAGTTGAACCTGGACACACTCCCTACACACGCCCCTTGGACACACCCCTTGTCATGCTGGGTATAAAAGGAAAAATTTTGACCATTGTGGGGAGAAGTGCCCTAGTGACCAGAGCAGTGCCTATTGGCTCAGGGCCAGAAATTAAGCATCAGCAAATTGCTGCTTGCTTTGTGTCTACTATCTCTTTCTTTCTTGAACACAAGCCTCCTCCAGCCACCTCTGGCCAGTGAATTTCCATCTATCTCTCCTTCTCAGAAATCCCTGGGCAGTGGCAGCAGGTTTCAGACTCCAGGGGGTATAAAAATTATACTTGGTTTCTACTTCTCTCTTCTCTCTCTCAGTCCTGGGTGATTATTCCCTTTCATTGCTCCATTCCCAAGTCCATAGATTTTGTTTTTGTTTTTGTTTTGGATCACACCCGGCAGTGCTAAGGGGTCACTCCTGGCTCCATGCTCAAAAATCACTCCTGGCAGGCTCAGGGGGCCATATGGGATACCGGGATTTGAACCACCGTCCTTCTGCATGCAAGGCAAATACTTTACCTCCATGCTATCTATCCGGTCCCCATAGATTTTTTTATTTTGGCCACACCCAGCGGTGCTCAGGGGTTACTCCTGGCTGTCTGCTCAGAAATAGCTCCTGGCAGGCACGGGGAACCATATGGGACACCGGGATTTGAACCAACCACCTTAGGTCCTGTATCGGCTGCTTGCAAGGCAAACACCGCTGTGCTATCTCTCCGGGCCACCCCATAGATTTTTTAACCTATCACTTTACTGTATAAGTTTGTTGTTTTTATATTATAATTAGAATCTCCTATGGATCACATCAAGTCATGTCACCCAGAAACAGTGATTGTTTGAAGTTTTTATAATTTGAATCCCTTAATTTCACTTTCTTACATAATTAGTGTGGTTAAGACTCAATATCTTGGGAATAATAGTGGTGAGAGTAGACAATCTTGTCTTATGGCTGATATTGAAGAAAAGGCTTTAATATTTTATCATTAAATATTATGTTATCTGTGGTAAAAAAGACAAAAGTCTGAGAAGATCATCAAGCACCAAGTTTTCTAAAGTCTCTGATAAAAACTTCAAACTGACACTTAGTAAGAAAGTTCTGTAAGTAAGGAAAGCATTAAGAATACTTGAACAAAGAAAGAGTAAAGATGGGAACACTTCCAATGGAAGTTACTGAAGAACAGAATGGGTTTGTTATAAAACACAATAGAGAGCTCAGCAGCAGAATGACAGCATAAGGTATATGACACCATCAAAAATCATACAGAAAAAAATAGAATTCAAAAAAAAAGAAAGCATAAAAGAATCTATTAACAGCATACAGTGAAATAACCGCATCACATGGAGTTCTGGAAAGAGAGGAAAGAGATAATGGGAGAGAACTATTGATTTAAGAGATGATAGCTGAGATTTCTTTCAATTTGAGGGTTGGATCATATACCCACACCTAAGAAACTCAAAATCTTTCAAGAAAATAAATACAAACTGAAGAGAATAGCATGACCTGCTATAGAACAGTAAAAATTAAAGTAGAATCCTCAAAGTAGCAATAGTAAGGAAAAAAAAGTAAGATCTTGATCTGTCATGATAAACACACGTTCAAAGTAAAAACCCATAGAACAATCATACAAATAAATTATAGCATTCAAAGCTGGGATAGTCATATTTAGATGAAACCAAATTGAATTTAGATTTTAAAAAAGAAGTAAGAGACAAGAAGGGATAACAATCAAAGGGTCTACTCATTGAAAATTTAACTCTCATTCCCAAAAGATTCATAGCAGATATTCTAAATGAAACCCTACAATGGAATGATATAATATAGTCAACACATTGGATGTGAATATTTAATGTATATATATACAACTCATATATAATGTATATATATATACAACTCATTCAATCAGTGGCTATATCAATGCCAAGCTATGAATATAATTAACAAGCTGGTTCATGACTGGTTTGGAGGAATGACATAAAGATTTACACAGAAATAATAAATAAAACACAGTTAATAAACCAGGTCTGCAAGAAGCACTAAATTGTCTTCTATTAAAGACAATGGAAATAGTGGAGTATAAAAGAAAATAATAATAAAATGTGGGAATGAGGACTGTAACAATAGAACTTTTTAAAATTGAAATGAAGGCTCACTTGCTTTGAGCTTATTAGTGGATATAACTCAAAATCTCAGAGATTAATTTAGTGATAATTTCAGAACAAATATTTTGAAGGTAAAAAGGTAACTGAAGATGACCAGTCTATAATAGGCAGATAGCAAAGAAAAGAAACAAAAAGAACACTAAAGAAACAAAGACAAACTCTGAAAACAGCCAACATTTATGTAGAAAAATTTATAAATTATAAAAAAAATTTAAATTAAAAATTCTAAAAACTGGGGACGGAGAGATAGCATGGAGGTAAGGTGTTTGCCTTTCATGCAGAAGGTCATTGGTTTGAACCCCAGCATTCCATATGGTCCCCCGTGCCTGCCAGGAGCAATTTCTGAGTGTGCAGCCATCAGGAGAGATGAAGTCATGAAATTTTCTTATACGTGATGTACATGAAGTCTATTGTGCTGAGTGAAATAAAGCAGAGGGAGAGAGATAAACACAGAATAGTCTTACTCATCTATGGGTTTTAAGAAAAATAGTGGGGCTGGCATGGTGGCGCTAGAGGTAAGGTGCCTGCCTTGCCTGCACTATGATGGCTGCATAATATTCCATTGTGTACATGTACCACAGTTTCTTTAGCCATTCATCTGTTGAAGGGCATCTGGGTTGTTTTAAGAGTCTGGCTATTGTTTTTTTTTTTTTTTTTTTTTTTGGTTTTTGGGCCACACCCTGTGAGGCTCAGGGGTTACTCCTGGCTATGCGCTCAGAAGTAGCTCCTGGCTTCTTGGGGGACCATATGGGACGCCCGGGGATCGAACCGCGGTCCGTCCTAGGTTAGCGCAGGCAAGGCAGGCACCTTACCTCCAGTGCCACCGCCCGGCCCCGAGTCTGGCTATTGTAAATAGCACTGCAATGAATATCGGTGTGAGAAAGGTATTTTTGTATTGTGTTCCTAGGGTATACCCCTAGGAATGGAATAGCTGAATCATTTTGGAGCTCTATTTCCAGTTTTTTGAGGAATCTCCATATTGTTTTCCATAAAGGCCAGATTAGACAGCAGTGAATCAGAGTTCCTTTCTCTCCACATTCCTGCCAGCACATATTGTTCTTTGTGAAGTGTGCCATTCTCTGTGGCATGAAATGGTACCTTATTGTAGTTTTGATTTGCATCTCCCTGATGATTAGTGATGTGGAGCATTTATTCATGTGTCTTTTGGCCATTTGTATTTCTTCTTTGAGGAAGTGTCCATTTTTCTCTCCATTTTTGATGGGGTTAGATTTTTTTCTGTTTAAGTTCTGTATTCTTCGATTTTAGCCCCTGATCTGATGGGTATTGTGTCAATATTTTCGCCCATTCTGTGGTTGGTCTTAGTATCCTAGTCACTATTTCCTTTGAGGTGCAGAAGATTCTGAGCTTAATATAGTCCCATTTGTTTATCTGTGCTTCCACTTGTTTGGAGAGTGCTGTTTCCTCCTTGAAGATGCCTTTAGTCTCAATGTCATTGAGTGTTTTACCAACATGTTGTTTTATATACCTTATGGTTTCTGGTCTGATATCAAGGTCTTTAATCCATTTGGATTTGAACTTTGTGCATGGCTTTAGATGGAGGTCCGAGTTTCCTTTTTTGCATGTGGCTGACCAGTTCTTCCAACACCACTTGTTGAAGAGGCTTTTCTTGTTCCATTGTTCATTTCTTGCCCCTTTATCAAAGATTAGTTGATTGTATGTCTGGGGAACATTCTTTGAATATTCGTCTATTCCACTAATCTGTGGGTCTGTCTCTATTCCAATATAGAGAAAGTTGGGGAAAGTGATGCTTCCTGCATTCCTTTTTCCAAGGTTTGCTCTAGCTATTCATGGGTGTTTATTGTTCCAAATGAAATTCAGAAGTGTTTGAAGAATGTCATGGGTATCCTTAGAGGGATTGCATTAAATCTATACAAACTTTGGCATTTTAATGATGTTAATCCTCCCAATCCATGAGCAGGGTATGTTAACCATAAATCTTAATACATTATAGATCATGAAAGCACTATAAAATAAAACAAAATACACCAAATAGATTTGTATGAGGCTATATCCAATGATGCTAGAAAAAGTGAGATTGGGCCATTCCTACAGGTGACTTCCAGCAGAAAAATACTCAGTGAGCAGTTCTTGAGGAACCATGGGTGCTGGGGTTTAAATTCAGGGTCTTATGCATGCTAGGTATGTCCTCCATAATTTGAAATATATCCTTGACCCTTGACCTTACATCAGTGGATTTAATATAATGAAATGTGTAAAACTTGCTCAAATTAATTCACAGTCCACAACTAATCTTTGAGAAACTACCATTTGTTGGGGGTTTGTGTAGCATTAAAGATCTGCTTTATCGACACAATTTCACTTAAGTCCATATTTATTAAATATTTTATTTATTTATTTATTTTTGGCTTTTTGGGTCATACCCCAGCCACACTCAGGGGTTCCTGCTGACTCTACATTCAAAAATCACTCCTGGCAGGCAAGGGGGACCATATGGGACACCAGGACTCGAACCACTGTTCTTCTGTATGTAAGGCAAATGCCCTATCTCCATGCTATCTCTCTGGCCTCAATTTCTTAAATATTTTAACCAAAACTAGATTTTGCAGCAAATGAAGTACAAAACTGACATTAGAATTCAGTCCTCTATTTTGACACCAGATATGAATATTAACACCACTCTTCTCACTAATCATTAAAGCATTCCCATTAGAAAAGATGCTGCATTTTCATTAAAAATGTTTATTTTAATACAACATTGTTGACAACTTGATTTTAATAAATACTACAGTAATAAATAATAACTCTTTGAGACTGTCTCTGAGTTTTAGGAATAGAAAGAGATACTGATGACAAATAGGTTAAAATTGCTATGAGAGGGGTCAGAGCAATAGAACATCGGTAGGATGTTTGCCTTGCATGCAGCTGACCCAGGACTGAACAGTTTTTGATCCCCCACAATCCTTATGGTCCCCTGAGCCTACCAGGAGCAATTTTTGAGTTCAGAGTCAGGAATAACCCCTGAATGCTAGGGTGTGGCCCAAAACAAAGAAAAGAATTGCTAAAGGAGTCTCAAGGTGAGTTCCTTAAAAAAAGAGAATAAACTTTCAGCTTTATAGAATTAGACACTCAGCAGATGAAGTCCGTGAGGTTAAAAGCAGCAAAGCTAGCATGACTAATACTGAGGCAGGAAATGAGAAGTGTCAGGTGAGTGATGATATAGATCAATCCTGTCCAGGGGTTGGGCTATTCAGCCCTTTGTGGCTACTTGGCTTTTGAAAGGTGACTTCTAAATAGAGAGTTTCCAAAAGTGTCAACTAAACCCCAGACATCTGGGAATTAGCACGAAATAAGAATGCGAAGTTTATCAGTAAAAATTTGTATATTGATTGTAAGTAGGCAAGTTCATATGGGAAGTGTGACAAGAATTCCAAGCAGAGAAAGACTGCTCTGGATTTGAGTCTTCAGTAAATTCTTCCCTCGAGGATGTTTTCAATTAGGAGACAATTGGGGGAGAAAATTGCAGTTAGAAGAAGTAGAACTAAAAGGTGAGACTGGAGTTTAGGGATGGCATGGACACAACAGCCTCTCATTCTGTGAGAGGAGAAATAATTTCTAGACAGACCAGGACCATACTGTACAGAATCGAGTACTAATAAATAAGGTGTTACACCTATGCATTGAGATTAAAAACAAATAAACAAACATGAATACTACTGTCAACATGCTCAAACTATAATAAAAATAAAACTTGGGGTAAAAAAAAAAAACTGACATTTCTCCTGACTTCTTGTCCTAAGACTGCCCTGCTACTTATGGGTCAGTCTGTATTGTGAAGTTCCCAATGGGTGCACAACCAAACCTAGGCCATTGGATCAGATATATTTTAATTTGGCTCCAAATCCAGCTGTGCTTAGGGCTTTCTTACTCCTGGCCTGGGCTCAGGGATCAGTCGTAGGATTGTTCAGGGGACCATATACAGTGCCCAGAATCTACTCAGGATTAGTCAATGTGCCATGCAATGTGCCATGCACCTTAACCCTTGTATCACCTCACCTTAGACCCCTGAACTATCTCCCCAGCTCTGGACCAGTGAAATTAGAGTAATATCAAAAGGGGTGAGTGCAAGTGTGTGTGGATTTGATTAATTTTTGTCGAGGCAGGGAGTAAACCTGTAATTCAAAGCACAGAATACTAGTCCTTGGGTGATGATACCAACAGAGGAGAATAGAAAAGAACCAAGAGCTGTAGCCCCATAAATACTGCCCAGAGTAGGGGTGAAGTAGTTCCTAGCCTGCTCTGAGCAGAATCAAGTCCTCTTAGCCGACCAGAGCATTCTTTCTACAACCTTCCATCTATCTTACTTGAACTATTGTCTTCATTTTCCTAAACATTGACAGATCTCTGGAAGCTGAAAGAGCAACTCAAGCAACGTTCAGGTGGAGACTTTCCCCTGCAGAGCCATTAATTCATGGAGAAATTTTGGACCCCGCTAAGGGCCTTAGTTTCTTCCAAAAGAAAGGTTTTAGCACCAGGGAAACTAAGAAATTTTGGACCTTAGTCCAAACTAAGGGCCTTAGTTTCTTCCAAAAGAAAGATTTTAGCACCAGGGAGACTCCCAAGCTATTCTTGGGCGCTGGGATTCTAGAATGGGCAGCGTCACAAAGGAACAGGGTGTGGGTGTCACAGCGACCAGGAGCACAAAGGGAAGAGTTGGGGCAGGTGCGTGTAGCCTGCGCTGCAGAGAAAGGGCCCAGATCTTTGGGTGCTCAACCACCAGCCTGTGAGCTGAGCGGAAGGCGTTTGGTTTCTGCGAGTTTGATGCTTTGATCGCGGTTCCCAGCCCTTCTTTCCCAGGGGCTGCCTCACCTCGGGAGGAGGAAGAAGATTAGTGCAAGTACGTCTGAAAACGGGGTCGGGATCCTCCCGGGAAACTCCCCGAATGCAGGACTGCGTGTAACCCTCACCACCACCCCAAAACCTCTCCTACCGAGCTAGGGGGTGGGGTGGGGTGGGCAGATTCTGCAGACGCCTGGGAGAGAAAGAGAGAGAAGGGGACAGACAGGTTGGCCTTGGTTCCGGCTCTTCAGCATTTCTAGAATAGAGAGTGGGTGGGAAGCGGCCCAAGTAAAGTCCCGGAGACTCTCAGCACTGACGCACAGGAAAGCCTCAAGTGGGAGGGGAGATGCAAATGTCCCCCCCTGACGCCACTTTCGGGGCTCTACCTTGGGGGGACCGTGAAGGGAGATTCGTAGTCGGGACCCGGGAGGAGAGAACCAGGTACGTTGGACGGACACGCCTTCCCAGGCAGGGCTTGGTTGGAGTGGCCGCAGCAGGGACGCGGGGCTGTGGGTGGGCGAGTGGGGGGCCTATGCGGGTGCGGGGAGACCTTCTCCATGCTCTTCTCCACTTTTCTAGATCTGCAGGGGTCTGATCTACGCTCCTGGACCTGCTTCTAAAAAAAGGCGCGCAGCTGGGGGAGCCAAGCAGCGTTGGTGGTAGCTTTGATCAAGAGCCACTGATGTTAGGGGCAGGTCAAAAGGGAATTTAATCAAAAAGTGACCCTTTATGAAATTCGCTTTGGGGCCAAGTATTCTCAAAGAACAGGCACTCTTTTAAAAAATATATTAAAAAAAATACTCATTTCTCCCCCCCTCCTCCCATAACCATGATGGTAGGGGTGAGATTTCACTTCCTGGAGTCCAAGGTATTTCTAGAGGTGGCAATGGAGAAAAAAAAAAAAAAAGCCTTGGCTAGTGTATGCATCCTATCCTTCCCTTTCACTTGAGAATTGCTCTTTCATTTCAGTTCCATCTCAGAAAACACATTTTCAAATCGTAGAAAGGATTTTAGAGTAATCATTGGAAATGTATTGTCATTTCAGTTTGTTTTTCTTAGGAATAAATTATTCTTAGGAAGAAATAAATTACTTTTCAGAGGAACATTAATTAATTCTTAGGAACATTAACTAATTAATTTTCTCGGGACAATTAATATTTAGGAGAAAATTAATAGGGAAATAGACAATGACTGTAGTAGCATGGGAACAGATGTTCCAGCTGTGTGTAGCATCCACCGGTCTGAAAAGTCAGTCATAGCTGGGATCAGCAAGTCACGGGTTCATCCTCATTCCTCTGCTATTGGAACCAAAATCATGGTGCCTTCTTGACTCCTAAGATATTTTTCTTTTTACTTTTTGGTTTTTGGGCCACACCCAGTGAAGCTCAGGGGTCACTCCTGGCTATGTGCTCAGAAATCTCTCCTAGTTTGGGGGCCATATGGGACCCTGAGGATCGAACCCAGGTCTTGTGCAAGGCAAACACCCTAGAGCTGTGCTATCGCTTTGGCCCCTGTTTTTTACTTTTTTTTAATAAAGCCAGCAGGATAATTATTAGCCACATCTTCTGTTCACATCTAAAGTGTCACTGCTTCCTTTGAGCATTTATAGCAGGCCTAGAAATAGATTGTGCCTGAAGGTCTTTATAAATATAAAATAATGTGAAAATGAAACACTTTTCTTTTCTTGGTTGCTTTCACTTAGTCAGACCTTGGCAATCATTTTCTTTTATATATATTTTGATCAAGGATAAGATGTCGCAGATGATTCCATATAAACCAGATAAGTAGTCATAGAATAAATCCATGACACTTTCATAATGTTCTATAGATAAAAAAAATCCCTAATTTAGCTAAAGGATTTATTGAAATTCTATAATGTTTAATCATGTAATAAAACGTTCATTTGAACTACAATTTCTTACAAAACAAAAATATAATATAAAAATACTATAATTAAGATGCCATTATTTTTCAAGTCAAGAAGTACAGGAGCTGGAGTGATAGCATAGCACTGACCAACCCATCCCTGTGACATCTCAAGTGGTAATCCAAGCACCACCAGGTATAGTACCTGAGTGCAAAGCCAAGAGTAACCCCTGAACACTGCCAGTATAGCCCCCCAAACAAAGCAAACAAACAAAAAAAAATACAGGTTAAGGGCCTGAAAGCTGGTACAGTTGGTATGATGGTTGGATACTGCCTTGTACTCAGCCAACCTTGGTTTGATCCCAGCATCCAGATGGTACGCCAACCCCTGTCAAGAGTGATTCCTAAGTGTAAAGCCAGAAGTAACCCTAGAGTATTGCCCTAGATGTGCCCCCCAAAGAAAAAGAAATACAGTTGAAAATTCCAAATTGGTTAGAAGTAAGGTTAGAGGTGTGTATTTGTGCTCACTCTTGGCTCTGTGCTGAGGGGTCACTCCTGGCAAAGTTCAGGAGTTCATAAGCCATGCCACTGGTTGCACAGTCCAAGGCAAGGCCTCATCTGCTATAATATCTCCTAGGCTCTAATTATGGGAGGATTTGGTAGGAGAGTTCTGTTTTATAACAAGCTACCAAAAATATGTCTTGTATAAGTTCTTTGCTCTTAATTAACTTGCAATTAACTATTAAGACAATAAACTATTGTCAGATGCACTCTAGAGGCTGACTAAAGTAATTTAAAAGTTTTTCCCCTCTACAGGCTAGAGAGATAGAACAGCAGGTAATTTAAGGCTTTTGCTTTGCATGCATGACTGCTACCCAGCTTCAATCTGTGGCACCACATACCACTTCCTGAAACCTGCCAGGCATGATTCCTGAACATAGAACATAGGAATAATCACTGAGCACAGCAAGGTCTTCTCCCTTCATCCCCAAAGAAGAGGGTTTTTTTTCTCATTATAGTGGATCATTACAAAAAACAATATGGGGTTAGAGGTATTTTGGATAGAATTTGAGTCCATGAAAAAGCAAACATATGACATATTTCATAGAGAGGAAATTTGATGAGATATCTAGGACCATAAAGCTGAGTCTAGGCCTCAGCAAATACAAAATATATAAAAAGAATTAGGCATATTCATCTAAAAATTTTTGTTGGGTGTTCCTTTTATTGAAAACATTAACTGGGCTTTAAGATACAGGTTTCCCCTGCTGTACAATATTTTGAAATGTGGGAGATAACTTGTAAATTATGTTTACATTACTTGCCTTCAAGATGTTCCTCATCTAATAGTATAGAGAAAGTGAGGTTTGGGGAAGGAGCTTCATTAAGAATATTAACTTGTTTGAAGGTTCCAGCAAGTATCTGGTAGAGCAAAGGAGGATTAAGGTTTGAGACAAAGGGAAAACCCTTTTTCCTTCAGGAGAAACAGTAAAACTCAGGAAAACTCAAGAAAAACATCTTACCACTACTCTGTCTTTGCATACAAGCAATATTTATGTTTTCTTGAATTGGGTGACTTAAATTTTTCTACACTTATTTGCTTAAAAATCTAAGAAGAGAGCATGTACTGCAGTTACTCTTAAGTTTTACTTTTAAGCTTAATTTTGCCTTTCTTTTTTATAGCATGTCTCAGTGGAATCAAGTCCAACAATTAGAAATAAAATATTTGGAACAAGTTGATCAATTCTATGATGACAACTTTCCTATGGAAATTCGGCATCTGCTGGCCCAGTGGATTGAAAGTCAAGACTGGTAGGTTCAAACTTGTTTGTGTTTCTCCTGTAGTTCAGATACAAATGCCACAACCAAGTAAATTTATCCGTGGTCTACTTCAGATTCAGTAGAGACATTCTTTCCAGGTTTTAAAAAACCTTCCACAAAGGAGACAAAGCATTATTTGTGCTTTATCTATTAGATGAAAACTTAATGATTCTATGTTTTGTCTTAAAAACCTAAAATACCAACAACCTCATTTGTTGGTGTTTAAAAAGTCAAGAGGTAGATCTATCATTTAGATAAATTTTTTGTCACAGACAGATGGAAAAGATGTATTTTTAGTATGTTATGCACAATTTAAAAAACATAATGTTCCTTAGATAATTAAATGATTTTGATTTGAACATTCATCTGATCTTTTCGTTGTAGTAAAATGTGCCATATAGCTATTTGTAAGAGTATAGTTCAGCTGACACTAAATTCCCATTGTGCGTCATCATAACTTTTCCCAAACAATTCATTCTCCCCACACTGAACCTCTCCCCAACCATCAGAAATCACTTCTTGTCATCACTCCTTCCCTGCCATCTACCACTTTACCATCCTATTTTTTGTGTATCTCTAAATTTGACTATTCTAAGTATTATAGATTAGTAATTACAATATTTGTTCTTTGGTGATACTATATTTTACTTAGTATAATATTGTTGAAGATTCTTTCATATAACATGTCAGAAATCCCTTCCTTTGTAAGGATGAATAGTATTCTATTTTACATGCATACCACACATTTCTTTCCATCGTCTAGTTAATGACAAAAATGAATAATGTGAGAACTTCTATGCAAGTCCCCATTTGGGTTTTTTTTCCCCATTAATCACCTGTTCCAGGATTTGGTGCTTTGGAGTCCCTCTGATGGTGCTTGGGAAGCAAGTGTTGCTGGAAATGGATCCCACTTGCAAAGCCTGTTCTCTCTCAGCCTCCACTTCCAGTCTCTTTTGGGATCTCCCCCAATGTAAAATTACTGTTATTGTTTATATTTTGAAGATCCCCATTCTGTTTTTTACAGTGTCCACACCATTTTATATTTATTTATACCAGTATAAGGATCTTACTACTTTCCTAGCCTCTCCAACACTTGTTATTTTGTTTGTGTATTTTTATAAATAACAGCAATCAAAATGGCATGAAATCTTTGTGTTCTGATTTGTATTTGTTTACATGTATATAATTTACTGTTTAAAAAGTTTGGAAATAGAGGAATCGTATAGTAAGTAAGGCATTTTCTTGTGTATAACTGACCCAGGTTCCATATCTAGTATCCTTTATGTCTCCTTTCCTCTCTGAGCACCTCCAGAAGTGATTTCTGAGCATGGGGCTAAGAGTAACTCCTGAGCATCCCTGGGTGTGACTCCAAAACAAAACAAGAAAATGCTGAATGCCTATCACTGTGGAATAGATTTATCCATTTTTAAATTAGTATGTTAAACAAATAGACATTTAACTAAATTTTCTCTTGCTATTTAAGAACTTCTGTTCATTTCTGTTCATTTGATTTAAGGGAGGCAGCTTCTAACAATGAAACCATGGCAACCATTCTTCTTCAAAACTTGTTAATACAGCTGGATGACCAGATAGGTCGTGTTTCCAAAGAGAAAAACTTACTCTTAATTCACAACCTGAAAAGAATTAGAAAAGTCCTTCAGGTGAGAACGCATTTCTACTTTATCAAAATCTTAAAAGTTGAACTGATGAGTCTTAAATTCAGTTAAAAAATTAGTTGCAACCAAAAAAAATCAAATATTCATCATGGTCTGATTTTCAAACCAGATTTGAGGGGAAATATGACTTGTTTTATCGTCTTGGATTTTCTGTTTGATTGCATTTTGTTCCCAAATTTTGTTTATTTTATTCATGAAATGCATGTGTATTTGAGAAGAGATTATCTGTGATGTGCATTAATTTATTTCTGAGCTATGATCATATTTGGCAATACTGAAAGATAAACAGAACATATAATAATCTCATTGCTACACTGTCCCTTATGTGATATTTCAGAGTCTTATTTTTGTTTGAAGATATTCTTGTTTGTGTTTTTGATTGCCTAAATTCTTGTCTTATTTAAAAGTGGTTTTGACGCACTCTTGCGACCTATTCTAAAATCTCACCCAACAAATTCCAGCTTACTGATCCCACAAAGCTTGGAACACATGTGCATGGTGGTATCTAATATCTTTTATGTTAGTGTAATTCTTTTTACCAAAAGTATGGATTCCTTGAGAGAAGAGCTTTTGATTACCATAGTCCTTCATAAAAAGCTGTGTAGTAATTATTGTTTAAAGAGATGAATGATTGATGCATAGAAATCAATGATAAAGATAATGAAGGGCAGACCCACAAATGAGCTAAATGCAATGGCACTAAAGTTACAATGAACTTAGAATTAATTACAAAGTCAGATTTTGAAAAGTACATTCCATTTCTTTTTTTGTTTGTTTGTTTTGTTTTGTTTTGTTTTTGGGCCACACCCGGTAACGCTCAGGGGTTACTCCTGGTTATGCGCTCAGAAGTCGCTCCTGGCTTGGGGGGAGGGGACCATATGGGACGCTGGGGGATTGAATTGTGGAACCGTGGTCCATCCTAGGCTAGCGCTGGCAAGGCTTACCTCTAGCGCCACCGCACCAGCCCCACATTCTATTTCTTTTCTTTCTTTATTTTTTTTAATGGTTTCTGGGTCACACCCAGCGGTGCTCAGGGGTTACTCCTGGCTGTCTGCTCAGAAATAGCTCCTGGCAGGCACGGGGGACCATATGGGACACCGGGATTTGAACCAACCACCTTTGGTCCTGGATTGGCTGCTTGCAAGGAAAACGCCGCTGTGCTATCTCTCCGGGCCCCGCATTCTATTTCTTAATGAAGCTTTTGTAGTAGCCCATCACATATCTAGACTATGATAGAAGGACTTGAGAGAGGGACATACTTATGAGTTATATTTCCTGTTGGTTTTGGATTGCACTTAAATAATCTTGACTTGATTATTATAAATATATATATAAATAATCTTATTTAGTACCTTTTATGATTCTTCTACAAATTAAAAACTAAAAAAAAAGCATTTTATTGGATTTAGACATCTAGAATAGACAAAAATACTTTCTGGGGGCCTGGAACAGTTGCACAATGAGTAGGGCATTTGCCTTACACACAGCCTAACCGGGTTCAAGTCTTGGTATCCCATATGATCCCCAAGCACCACGAACGCAGAGCCAAAAGTAACCTCTGAGCAGTGCTGGGTGTGACTCTTTCCCTCAAAACCACCATTTTTCCTCTGTGCTCTTTTGTTCTACAAGCTGTATTACTGGATATTTTTATTAATTCATACTACAATAGTAAATTAGATCATATTCAACTATGAATTTATACTGAGACAAATGGCATTTTGTATTTTATCTTTAACTTACATTTCCAGTAAGTATTTTAAAGACAATCTTATTATTCATTTTTAGGTTTGAGGGGGCACACAGTGGTTAGTGGGGCTACTGCTACTTCTGTACTCCGGTGCCTTATCAATTCCACGAGTCCTCAAAGGAGATTGAGGTGATGAGGTCTGAACCTCATGCAAAGATGTGCTCAGTTTATTGTGCTATTTCTCTGATTCTATGAATCTTTTTGATAAAAACAAGGTCCTCAAGAAAGGATAGATAAATAATTTCAAAATAAATATGTAAATAATATGGTTAAAACTAAAACCATGTACATATGCTTTTATGAAAATCAGATATTCAAATTAATATTTCCCTTCAAGAAATATCTTTCTCTAAAGAAACTGCACTAAAATTAAAGAGAAATGATTAACATTGTTAGGATGTGAAGTTAATTCAGTACTTATTATGGTTAAAGTTTTTAAACTTCGTGTTGTCTACAACAGAACATGCGAGAAGTTAATATTCTTTTTTTGTTTTGGTTTTTAAACCACATCCGATGTGCTTAGGGGTTACTCCTGGCTCTGCACTCAAAAATCACTCTGGCAGGGTCGGGGGACCATATGAGCTGCTGGGGATCAAACCTAGGTCAGCTATTTGCAAGGCAAACATATTGCCCATTGTACTTTCGCTCTGGTCCCAGAAGTTAATATTCTTAAATTAGCATCCACCTTCCATCCTCTCTGTCCTTTTATTAAAATAATTTTGTTTAATTTTTGTTAGTAATACTTCAAAATGATATTGTCATCCTGTTGTATAATTGCAGGTCACATATTTTGGGGTAATGTACTTCGATTCTGTACGAATCAACCCGATTTCATTAAGTATTTTTTGAAGATCAACTCAATATTGTCACATTTGAGAGTTGTGACATGAACAGATTCCTAACTGATTATAGAGTTATTGGGTTACTCTTTTATTTTCTTAGTTATTTGTAAATACTGCTCCATAGATAGTGGAAAAGTCTGAAGGCATCTTGAATTTCCTTATTTATATATAGCTTCCTGGGAAAGATGGCTATCTTTAAGATTTCTTTATGCATAAAGTCCCCTAAACACACCAGAGCAAATATTTCTTGAAGTAAAACTGCATCTTTTCAACCACGGAAACCACAAACTCATTGCAACTCAACACAAAGCATAAAAAGCTTACAGGCACCTGTCTATCAGATATCTTGCCCATGCAAGAATAGTGGTGAAAGTTCTTCAAATACTGTGATGAGAGTAAGAATATGTATATAGTTAGAGGAAAAGTACAAAAAAAAAAAAGTCCATTGCTCTACAATGGACAAAGCATGAATATCAACAAAAGTGAGGAATGGTATAGGATTCAGTTGCTGCTGAGCCCTGCTAATGCATAGCCCTGCTAAAATATCTGTCCCATTTATAGTAAATATTTTAACAGAATAGAAATATTTTTAATGATATATATGTATTTAAATCATTAATTAGTGAGGGTTCCTCATCTTTCAAGAAACTTTTGAACTTAATGATGTTCTAATTGTCAGGTTTATGTGGAATAAAAGGTATATTGGATATCTTCTTTGTAAGGGGGTTGTAAATTTAAGTAGTGCACTGTGCATAAATCTAGAGAATAAATAAACCTAGAGAATAAATGAAAAGCGTTCTGGTTCATACAATCATCAGCAATACAACTGACTCCTGGCTGATTGGGTGAAAATGAATGTTATTTTATTTTTTTGTTTGAGAACCACACCCAGCAGTACTCAATGCTTATTCCTGGCTCTGCGTCAAGAGATTAGTCCTAGTGGGTTCAGAGGACCATATTGGGAAACAGGGATTAAACTTGAATTAGACGTATGCAAGGCAAGCACCCTACCTGCTAGACTATTCTACCAGCCTCAAAAACATGCATGTTAATGCTCAAGGCTTATCTGGGGACTAAGTTTCCTCATCTGGAGCATTCTGATACTATCAATCAAAGAAACCATGATAATTGTGTTACTTGGAATTCAAAGCCTAACCACACCTTATAGTGTAAACTTCAGAGAATTCTGACTCTTTTAAACTACAGTTGTTGACATGTTCATGACCTAGTTCTTTAGCACCTCCTGTGAGCCCCGTCACTTCTCTTCAATCTGTCCTATAGAATTAATCCTCAGGTTCTAAAGCCAAAACACTGGACAGACGTGGGTCTAGAAACAATTGTCAATCTAGGAATTCCAATACGTAAGCCAAAGCTCCTAAGAAGTGGCAAGCTCCTTTGAAGTCCAGAGATGCAAAAGAGTGTTTTCCTTAAAATCCGAGTATTTATAGGAAAGAAAAGACTATACCTGGGAGCAGAATTAGGTGGTCTAAACACCAATCCAAGGTGCTACATTCAAAGATGTTTCCAAACAATGAGTAACAAGGTGTATACTGCGTGGGATGGGATCAAATCAATCCCACAATTCAATGAATCCAACACTTCCCACCCAAAAGAAACAATCACCTAAATTTGCATTTATTAGTTCCTTACTTTCTTGTTACCACATCTTGACATCTTGTTTAGGGAAACAATGCAGTAATATATAAAATTTTCTTTAATCTACTGACTTCTTCAAACTTGCTTTCTTTGCTCATATTCCTAAAATCCCATCTATGTTAATGCATGCAGTAAGGTTCTTTGCCTATTAGCATATTTATTTATTTATTTATTTATTTTTATTGTGGGCAAAGTGAATTACAAATCTTTTACAGTGATATTCAAGACACATAGTATTAGTGAATGAGGGGCACTCCCATCACCAGTGTAGTCCTCCCTCCACCCCTGTTCCCAGCATGCATCCCATTTCTCCCTCCTCTACCACCTGTAATGCTAGTGCAATTGTTCCCCCTATGTACAGCTTGATGTAGATTAGGTATCATTTCTGTTGTCATTGACTTTGGATTTCATATTTAAGTCTGATCATTTTTTATTTCCACCAATGAACATATGACTGTCTGGTCTTGGTACCATCCATTTTTCTTCCTCCAACTATGAACATGCAGTAGTTTTTATTTAGTGTCACTGTTACATAGTATTCCTTTATTTGACATGTCCCACTTAGTCCATTTTACAGATGACAGACATGGATTCTCTCTAGTGTTTCTTTGCCATTTCCAAAATGGTAGTGAGTGAGATAAATAAAATGCCTGTCTCGAATACAGACAAGGGGTGGGGGAGGAGTGAGTTTGGGGGTATTGGTGGTGGGAATGTTGCACTGGTAAAGGGAAAATATTCTTTTTTATGACTAACCACAAGCCCAACCACTAACATGTTTGTAATCATGATATAAAGATTTTTTTTATAAAAAGGTTGAGGGGCCATAGCAGTAGTATAAGCGGTAGGGTATCTGCCTTGTACGCACAAACCCAAGATGGACCACAATTCAATCCCCCACCATCCCATATGGTCCCCCAAGCCAGGATTGATTTCTGAGTGCATAGCCAGTAATAGTGTCACCAGGTGTCACTGAGTGTCACCAGGTGTGGTCCAAAAACCAAAAAAAAAAAAAAAAAAGTTAAATATTGTGTATGTTTTTCTATACAGATGTGCACAAAATTTTCATATATAAGATGGGTTTAGAGAATGCCAAAATTGTTTAAAAAACATGTTAATCAGGTTACATAAACTGGCTATATCAGTTTATGTTGTACTGTCATGTATTTGCTAAATCTAATATTCATCATACTGGTGTTGTATTCATGTAATTGCTTTATTTGAATTTCATGTTCCTTGGCTAACTTCTTTACATAGTTTTGTTTTGTTTTTGTTTTTGTTTTTCGGCCACACCCCTTTGATGCTCAGGGGTTACTCCTGGCTAAGCGTTCAGAAATCGCCCCTGGCTTGGGGGGACCATATGGGACACGGGGGGGGGGGTGTCAAACTACGGTTCTTCCTTGGCTAGCGCTTGCAAGGCAGACACTTTACCTCTAGCGCCACCTCACCAGCCCCAGCTAACTTCTTTATTTAGATGTTTTGTTTATTCCCAGGTTCTTTCATATAAATGAATTTAGCTACATTTTAGAATATACTTTCTATATTCTTTACTATGTAATATTCTCATATTTCACATCTAAAGTATATAATTCCAATTCTGTCTCTAAATCTATAGAAACTTAAATATTCACAGTGAAAGTACAGAGAAGTGCTAGGTGGAAAAGATAGTACAGTGCATAGGGTGCTTGTTTTTCAATCAGCCAACATGGGTTCTATCCCTGGCACCCCTTATGGTTCCTCAAGCACTTCTAGGAGTGATTCCTGAGTGCAGAACTAGGAGTAATGCCTGAGCACTGCTGAGTGTAGCCAAAAAGTTTAAAAAATATGCATAGGTAAGTTATTCTAATTAAAGGTCATTGCTGAACTAAAAAAAAAACAAACATTTTTAGCAAACTGGAGAGTACAGTGAATAGAGTGCTTACCTTGCATGTAGCCACCTCAGGTTTTTTCCCTTACGACCCAGAACCCTACCAGGAGTGATCCCTAAGAATCATGCCCCGAGAACTACCCAAAAGAATGTAGAGACTAACATGGTGGCTGTTATAGACTCTTGGATTCTAGAAATTGGTCACAAGCATGATATAAAAAAAAACTACAGGGTCACTGGACAGAACAAAAAATGCAAAAATGGCCTAACTGGAACAAGAGAGAACAAGAAGATTACTTAAAAAGAAAACCAAATTTAACAAGTGAAAATTGAATTATTTTTCTTTTAACAGAATCAAAATAATTGTATCCATCAACTGAAAATTCTATACTGAGCTAAATTATTAAGCAAAACATAAAGGTCACCAAAGACCTCCTGGAAGGAATAATTATAGGAAACTGAACATGCATATTAAGCATGTTTGATAAAAAAAAATTGAGTTATCATTATAACATGTAACAATTGATAATAGAAAAAGTGGAAAGCACAAATATCAGGAAAATTTAAAATAATATCTATGCAATGCACAAACTCAGTAGTTATAAGTCAAACTATAGTTTATCAATTATACATCTAATACATGGAATAATGAAAAAGTAATGAGATAAAAAATTTTGTTTGAGGCTGTCTTTGAAGTACTTTGTTGGCTAGAGCAAAGAACCTAAGTTTTACTCTGAATGTAAAATCATTGAGAGATTTCCACAAGAGAATGACTTTTTTGGCTTTTCTCTCTTACTAATATGTAACAAAAAATAGTATTTTGTGATTTCTGTTTTAGGAAAAACACTGGCTATTGAACAAATTTTTGTAACCTAAGAATCAGGGAGCGATTCTACAGAGATATTATAGAGGGTAGGGCACAGCCCTTACACATGGCTAACCCAGGTTCAATCCCTGACCTCTCCTCTGTTCTCCTGAGCACTGCCTGGAGTAAATCTGAGCACAGAGCCAGGAGTTATCCCAGTGCATCACAAGATGTGACCCAAAAAATAGAATCAGGGAGACCTACCAGAAAATTTCATCAATTATTTTTAAAGAGCAATTTATGTAAGGAAAAAAAAAGCAACTTACTGATTTTTTTCTCTTAGTGCAAATTGATCACCTATGCATTTAAAAATTTTGCTTTACATATTTATTATGTTGTGAGGAACATAAGCATATAATAATTTTGATGAATTAAACTTTTCTATTATAAATACTATAAACTGTATTTATAAGTTGTATTCAAATAACATTACATTATTATATAATTCTAAATTATATTATACATAAATTACATATACATTATAATTATAAAATAATTATGAGTTCCAGGTATGCATCAGTAAAAATCAACCTGTATAGCCTTTCATGTACATTTGTCTTTCATCTTTGTCCTAGTTTATGACATACACCCCGACTTTCCTTCTGGTAACCATTGGTTATTAGTCTTATATTCTAAAAGCTTAAATTTTTTTGTTTTTTTTTAATGTGCCAGTGTGTGTAAACTCATACGATGTATATCTTCTCTGACTTATTTCATTAACACAATATCCTCAAACAGACTGAAGACTATTTAATACTGATTATTTTTAAGTTTTGTCATTTTCCAAAAGACAAGACTCATCAAAAGGAAGTAGAGATAAATAGTGATCCTTATACATTATTAGAGCAAAATGCAAGTTGGTGCATACATGTGGAAAAATCCTTTAAAAATTAAAAGTAGAAATTCCATATGACCTAGAGTTCGCACTTGCAAACAGAAATACTAATTCATAAGTATATAATCATTATGTTTACTATAGAATTTTTGATAGTGGTTGAGAGTTAGAAATAATCTGTGTTCCTCAATTGATGAATTATATAGCTGTGTCTATAAAACACAGTGGGATCTACTACTCAGCAAAAACAAAAGCAAGTAAACAAAGCAATCTGAAATCCTTTTTCTTTTGAGGCATTTTATTTAAACCTTGTAGGACTTAATAAACAAAAACATAAAAGATGAAGGAAAAGAATGTACCAGGAACATAGCTCAAGGAGCAGAGTACGCAATCTCAATATGTGTAGGGCCCGAGTTCAATGTGCAGGACTGCATGGACCCCAGAGTAGTGCCAGGTGTAGCCATTGTAGTGCTATAGGGAGTTCCTCCACCAAAAGCAATAACACCAACAATATTAACTACAAAACTATGATGGTAGAAAGCAGAGGAAAGTGATGGGAGAGTGGGAGAAATGGTTAGTAGATTCTTCGGTTTGGGTTTGGGTTTTACTAGTTGGACAGCACCAGACTTGGCCTGTGTTTGCAGTGATTCTTCCACATACATAGAAGTGTTGGTATACCTGTAAAATTCTATCTCATCGTAAATTGATAGTGTCTTTATGCTATTTAAATGTATCACTGAGGAGTTAATGATTTGGGGAGAAAGTCAGTTTTTTTTGCAAACCTCTAAGAACCCTCTGAGCTTGCCTTGCTGTTTTCTCCAAAGATCACCTAGATAAAAAATGATTTTCTCATTTCCCATAATGTCCTCTCAAAGTCCAGAACCAAGTACTTGGTATGTTGTTGATTTTTACATTAAATTCCCACAATCCACTGGTAGCTACTTTTGTGGCGAATACAGGGCTCTCACCCCCCAGGTCAGTTATCTCCTAAGTGCATATTGATGTGTGTTATGGTATAGGTAGTCCAGAACCTTTGCGGTAGTTACGACCCAAAATGAAAAGAACCTTATATGTACACATAAAATCAAGAAACTGCCTATTACCTAGTTCATCTGTGTTTTGCTATCTTTGACTTATTAGCAAGATGTAGTAATGATAAAATAAGCAGTGCCATATCAAACTTTCAAAAAGGCAATTTGCCTTTCATGTTTTCAGAAATTTTTCTTTTTTTTTTTTTCAAATATGTGTTTTATTCAGGGTTTAAATCAAAATACAGAAAGACAACAATATCTTTTGACATTGCTTTAATTAATGTATACTTTGGGTTTACATTTTAGAATCCTAAATTTGATCTTTTGGGGGTAAATATAGCAAGAAACAGTGTAATGAAACCTGTATTTGCAGTGGGTACCAGTGAAGTCTTAATGTACCAACTCTTCAGTAATAATAATAATAACAACAGTAAAGTGGCCGCACTCAGCAGTGTTCAGGGCTTACTTCTGACTTTGCACTCAGGAATCATTCCTGCTGGATTTGAGGGAAACTTATGGAATATTGAGATAAAATTCAGGTCAGAGCACACAAGGAAAATGCCTTATTTATTTTACAATAGCTCTGGACCACACAATGTACCATCTCTTTTGTGTTACTTACTTGGAGTCTTCTGAGTAATTTCTATCAGAGTTTAACAAAATAAAATATTTTTTGCCCCCAGAAATTTAAAGTTTTCTTCTCCTGAACAATAAATACTATAAACTGACTTTCTTTGGAGCTATATTTTTCAGGATACTCTCAGCCAAATTTTTCTTTTTTTTTTTGCATATTTTTTTTTATTTAAACACCTTGATTACATACATGATTGTGTTTGGGTTTCAGTCATAAAAGGAACACCACCCATCACCAGTGCAACATTCCCATCACCCAAGTCCCAAATCTCCCTCCTCCCCACCCAACCCCTGCCTGTACCCTAAACAGGCTCTACATTTCCCTCGTACATTCTCAATATTAGGACAGTTCAAAATGTAGTTATTTCTCTAACTAAACTCATCACTCTTTGTGGTGAGCTTCCTGAGGTGAGCTGGAACTTCCAACTCTTTTCTCTTTTGTGTCTGAAAATTATTATTACAAGGGTGTCTTTCATTTTTCTTAAAACCCATAGATGAGTGAGACCATTCTGCGTTTTTCTCTCTCTCTCTGACTTATTTCACTCAGCATAATAGATTCCATGTACATCCATGTATAGGAAAATTTCATGACTTCATCTCTCCTGACAGCTGCATAATATTCCATTGTGTATATGTACCACAGTTTCTTTAGCCATTCGTCTGTTGAAGGGCATCTTGGTTGTTTCCAGAGTCTTGCTATGGTAAATAGAGCTGCAATGAATATAGGTGTAAGGAAGGGGTTTTTGTATTGTATTTTTGTGTTCCTAGGGTATATTCCTAGGAGTGGTATAGCTGGATCGTATGGGAGCTCGATTTCCAGTTTTTGGAGGAATCTCCATATCGCTTTCCATAAAGGTTGAACTAGACAGCATTCCCACCAGCAGTGGATAAGAGTTCCTTTCTCTCCACATCCCCGCCAACACTGTTTATTCTCATTCTTTGTGATGTGTGCCATTCTCTGGGGTGTGAGGTGGTATCTCATCGTTGTTTTGATTTGCATCTCCCTGATGATTAGTGATATGGAACATTTTTTCATGTGTCTTTTGGCCATGTGTATTTCTTCTTTGTCAAAGTGTCTGTTCATTTCTTCTCCCCATTTTTTGATGGGGTTAGATGTTTTTTTCTTGTAGAGTTCTGTCAGTGCCTTGTATATTTTGGAGATTAGCCCCTTATCTGATGGGTATTGGGTGAATAGTTTCTCCCATTCAGTGGGTGGCTCTTGTATCCTGGGCACTATTTCCTTTGAGGTGCAGAAGCTTCTCAGCTTAATATATTCCCATCTGTTAATCTCTGCTTTCACTTGCTTGGAGAGTGCAGTTTCCTCCTTGAAGATGCCTGTAATGTCCTGGAGTGTTTTGCCTATGTGCTGTTCTATATATCTTATGGTTTGGGGGCTGATATCGAGGTCTTTAATCCATTTGGATTTTACCTTTGTACATGATGTTAGCTGGGGGTCTAAGTTTAATTTTTTGCAAGTGGCTATCCAATTGTGCCAACACCACTTGTTGAAGAGGCTTTCCCTGCTCCATTTAGGATTTCCTGCTCCTTTATCAAAAATTAGATGGTTGTATCTCTGGGGAACATTTTCTGAGTATTCAAGCCTATTCCACTGATCTGAGGACCTATCTTTATTCCAATACCATGCTGTTTTGATAACTGTTGCTTTGTAGTACAGTTTAAAGTTGGGAAAAGTAATTCCTCCCATATTCTTTTTCCCAATGATTGCTTTAGCTATTCGAGGGTGTTTATTGTTCCAAATGAATTTCAAAAGTGTCTGATCCACTTCTTTGAAGAATGTCATGGGTATCTTTAGAGGGATGGCATTAAATCTGTATAATGCCTTGGGGAGTATTGACATTTTGATGATGTTAATCCTGCCAATCCATGAGCAGGGTATGCGTTTCCATTTCCGTGTGTCCTCTCTTATTTCTTGGAGCAGAGTTTTATAGTTTTCTTTGTATAGGTCCTTCACATATTTAGTCAAGTTGATTCCAAGATATTTGAGTTTGTGTGGCACTATTGTGAATGGGGTTGTTTTCTTAATGTCCATTTCTTCCTTATTACTATTGGTGTATAGAAAGGCCATTGATTTTTTTGTGTTAATTTTGTAGCCTGCCACCTTGCTATATGAGTCTATTGTTTCTAGAAGCTTTTTGATAGAGTCTTTAGGGTTTTCTAAGTAGAGTATCATGTCATCTGCAAACAGTGAGAGCTTGACTTCTTCCTTTCCTATCTGGATTCCCTTGATATCCTTTTCTTGCCTAATCGCTATAGCAAGTACTTCCAGTGCTATGTTGAATAGGAGTGGTGAGAGAGGACAGCCTTGTCTTGTGCCAGAATTTAGAGGGAAGGCTTTCAGTTTTTCTCCATTGAGGATAATATTTGCCACTGGCTTGTGGTAGATGGCCTTCACTATATTGAGAAAGGTTCCCTCCATTCCCATCTTGCTGAGAGTTTTGATCAAGAATGGGTGTTGGACCTTATCAAATGCTTTCTCTGCATCTATTGATATGATCATGTGGTTTTTATTTTTCTTGTTATTGATGTTGTGTATTATGTTGATAGATTTACGGATGTTAAACCAGCCTTGCATTCCTGGGATGAAACCTACTTGATCGTAGTGGATGATCTTCTTAACGAGGCAGTGAATCCTATTTGCCAGGATTTTGTTGAGGATCTTTGCATCTGCATTCATCAGTGATATTGGTCTGTAATTTTCTTTTTTGGTAGCGTCTCTGTCTGGTTTAGGTATCAAGGTGATGTTGGCTTCATAAAAGCTATTTGGGAGTGTTTCTGTTTGTTCAATTTCATGAAAGAGTCTTGCCAAGATTGGCAGTAGTTCCTCTTGGAAAGTTTGATTGAATTCATTAGTGAATCCATCTGGACCTGGGCTTTTGTTCTTCGGCAGACATTTGATTACTGTTTTAATTTCATCAATGGTGATGGGGGTGTTTAGATATGCTACATCCTCTTCCTTCAACCGTGGAAGATTATGAGTCCAAGAATTTATCCATTTCTTCCAGGTTCTCTTTTTTAGTGGCATAGAGTTTTTCAAAGTAGTTTCTGATTACCCTTTGAATCTCTGTCATATCAGTAGTGATCTCTCCTTTTTCATTCCTGATACGAGTTATCAAGTTTCTCTCTCTCTCTTTCTTTGTTAGGTTTGCCAGTGGTCTATCAATCTTGTTTATTTTTTCAAAGAACCAACTTTTGCTTTCGTTGATCTTTCGGATTGTTTTTTGAGTTTCCACTTCGTTGATTTCTGCTCTCAGCTTTGTTATTTCCTTCTGTCTTCCTATTCTTGGGTCCTTTTGTTGAGCATTTTCTAGTTCTATTAGCTGTGTCATTAAGTTACTCAGGTAAGCTCCTTCTTCCTTCCTGATGTGTGCTTGCAAAGCTATAAATTTTCCTCTCAGTACTGCTTTTGCTGTGTCCCATAAGTTCTGAGAGTTTGTGTCTTTATTGTCATTTGTTTCCAGGAACCTTTTTATTTCCTCCTTGATTTCATCTCGGACCCACTGGTTATTGAGCATGAGGCTGTTTAACTTCCAGGTGTTAAAGTGTTTCTTCTGAGTCCCTTTGGAATTCACAAATAATTTCAGAGCCTTGTGGTCAGCGAAGGTAGTCTGCAATATTTCTATCCTCTTGATCTTATGGAGGTATGTTTTATGTGCCAGCATGTAGTCTATCCTGGAGAATGTCCCATGTACATTGGAGAAGAATGTGTATCCAGGTTTCTGGGGATGGAGTGTCCTATATATATCCACTAGGCCTCTTTCTTCCATTTCTCTCCTCAGGTCTAGTATATTCTTGTTGGGTTTCAGTCTGGTTGACCTGTCCAGTGTTGACAAAGCCGTGTTAAGGTCCCCCACAATTATTGTGTTGTTGTTGATATTATTTTTCAGATTTGTCAACAGTTGTATTAAATATTTTGCTGGCCCCTCATTCGGTGCATATATGTTTAGGAGAGTGAATTCTTCCTGCTCTACGTACCCCTTGATTAATATAAAATGTCCATCTTTGTCCCTTACAACCTTCCTGAGTATAAAGTTTGCATTATCTGATATTAGTATGGCCACTCCAGCTTTTTTATGGGTGTTGTTTGCTTGGATAATTTTTCTCCAGCCTTTTATTTTGAGTCTATGTTTGTTCTGACTATTCAGGTGCGTTTCTTGTAGGCAGCAGAAGGTTGGATTGAGTTTTTTGATCCATTTAGCCACTCTGTGTCTCTTAACTGGTGCATTTAGTCCATTGACGTTGAGAGAAAGAATTGTCCTGGGATTTAACGCCATCTTTATTTCAAAATTTGGTGTGTCTTTTGGGTAGTCTTGTCTTAGATTAGGTCTTTCAGTTTTTCTCTTAAGACTGGTTTTGTGTCTGTGAAGTTTCTGAGCTGTTTTTTGTCTGTGAAACCATGTATTCTTCCATCAAACCGGAAAGTGAGTTTTGCTGGGTATAGTATTCTGGGTGAAGCATTCATTTCATTCAGTCTTGTCACAATATCCCACCACTGCTTTCTGGCATTGAGTGTTTCTGGTGACAGGTCTGCTGTAAATCTCAGGGAAGCTTGCTTGAACATGATTTCCCCTTTTGATCTTGCTGTTTTCAGAATTCTGTCTCTATCTGTGGGATTTGTCATTGTGACTAGGATGTGTCTTGGGGTGGTTTTTCTGGGGTCTCTTTTGGTTGGTACTCTTCGGGCATGCAGGATTTGATCACATATATTCTTTAGCTCTGGAAGTTTCTCTTTAATGATGTTCTTGACCATTGATTCTTCCTGGAAATTTTCTTCCTGGGTCTCTGGGACTCCAATGATTCTTAAGTTGTTTCTGTTGATCTTATCATAGACTTCTATTTTCGTCTGTTCCCATTCTTTGACTAATTTTTCCATTGTCTGCTCATTTGCTTTAAGTTTTTTGTCCAATCTCTCCTGCTGTATGGAATTGTTATGTATCTCATCTTCCACAGCACCAAGTCTATTCTCAGCTTCTGATACCCTGTCCCAGAGCTTATCCATTTTGTCATTCACTTCGTTTACTGACTTTTTCAGTCCTGTTAGTTGACATGTTATTTCAGTTTGGAGTTTTGTCATTTCTGCCTTCATATTTTCTTGGTTCTTATTAGTGTTCTGTTCAACTCGATCCATGGTTTCTTGGAGTCTGTTGAGCACCTTCCATATTGCTAGTCTAAAGTCCTTATCTGAGAGGTTGATTAGTTGTTCAGTCATTATCTGGTCCTCAGAATTGTCATCTTCATTCTCTATGTCTGATGCTGGCCTGCGTTGTTTCCCCATTGTCACACTTGTATTGTGGGTTTTTCTACGTGTTCTGGTGGTATTCATTGTCTATATGATGTAGGCAGCACACTCCTCTGGCTCCTCCCTTTCTGGATGGGCTGACTTGCCTCTAAGGGAGGGGAGTCCTCCGTGGATGAAGCCTCTCACTGGGTCAAATCTTAGGCCCGAGCATGCAACAGAGAAGACAGTCCAGAGAGAAATGTTTGCTTCTGTGATATAGCGCCGTTCTTAGTGTGATTTTTCCTTCTTGTTGCAATGGAGTTCTTTCCTTAGAAAGAGTGCACGGCCGCGTAGCGAAGCGGAGCAGCCGTGCTCCTCTGGAGCCTCTTTTTGCCCCACTCGCAAGAGTTTCACGCAAGAGGACAGTAGACAGACATAGACAGGTCACACTCACAGTCTTTCACAGTTGAGCCCCACTGGGCCGGTGTACTTTCGCGGATTTTCCCCGCCTGGTGTCACACACAGGGAGCCAGCTTTTGCCCAGATAGCATTGTTATCTCTTCCCGAATGTAGTTTCTTTGGAGTTAGCTTCCCAGGGCTCTGAGGAGAGCTTCCAGAGTTCAGGAAAGACAGAGAAGGGTAGGACAGGGCTCCCTTCCGGTGCTCAGTTCCTCAGAAGAAGCACAGCCCAGTGGAGATTCTGCAGGTAGAGCAGTCAGCACTCTGCCTGGAAACCCCCACCTGCAGCCATTTCTCACTCACTCACTGGCTCGCTGGGTAGCTCCCGAATGTAGTTTCTTTGGGGTTCGCTTCCCAGGGCTCTGAGGAGAGCTTCCAGAGTTCAGGAAAGACAGAGAAGGGTAGGACAGGGCTCCCTTCCGGTGCTCAGTTCCTCAGAAGAAGCACAGCCAGGTGGAGATTCTGCAGGTAGAGCAGTCAGCACTCTGCCTGGAAACCCCCACCTGCAGCCATTTCTCACCAGAAATTTTTCTTAGTGGGGAGAATTGACAGCTGAATAATACTGAATCAATTCATGAACCTACAATACCCTTTTATTTTTTCTTTTTAAAAAAATATCTTTATTTAAACACCGTGATTACAAACATGATTACAGTTGGATTTCAGTCATAAAAAGAACACCCCTTTCACAGTGCAACCTTCCCATCACCAATATTTCCTTTTCCTTACTCCCCCATCCCCCACCTGTATTCCAGACAAGCTTGTCCCTCACTCATTGACATTGTGATAGTTCTCAATGTAGTTTATAATACCCTTTAAAGGAATGAATAGCATTAATTATGTTTCTCAGTCTATGGAAATTTATTTTTTCTTTCTCTCTTTCCCCTTCCCTTTACTTCTGTTTAAATTTCTACTAAAATTGTTTTTATTGCATGCTAATGAGAAAGAAAAAAATAAATTTCCATAGTAGGATTTTATTTTTTATTTTTTAAATATTAATCTTTATTTAAGTACCATGATTATAAGCATGTTTGTTGTTGGGTTTCAGTTATAAACAGAATACCCCCCTTCACCATTTCCACCACCAATGCACCCTTCCTCCCCCACCACTGACTGCATTTGTGACAGGCTTTCTACTTCTCTCATTCCTTAACATTGTCATGCTAGCTGTTAGTGTAGTTACTTCCCTAATAGGGTTCACCACTCTTTGTGGTGAGCTTCAAAGTGTGAGCTGATCCTTCTGGCCCTTCCAGTCCTTAACTCTATTGTCTCTAAGCCTTATTACAGTAATGTCTTTAATTTTACTTAAAACCAATAGATGTGTGAGAGTATTCTATGTCTATCTCTCTCCTCTGAGTTATTTCACTTAACACAATAGATTTCATGTACATTCATGTATAGGAAAATTTTATGACTTCATCTCTCCTGATGGCAACATAATATTCCATTGTGTATATGTACCATTTTCTTGTTTTTGTTTTGTTTGTTTGTTTGTTTGGTCACACCCAGCAGTGCTTGGTTTATTCCTGGCTCAGATATTACTCCTAGCAGGCTCAGGAACATCCTTGTGCATGCAAGACAAAAGTCCTACCTCCATGCTATCTCTCTGACCCCGTGCCACAGTTTCTTTAGCCATTCATCTGGTGAAGGGCATCTTGGTTGTTTCCAGAGTCTGGCTATTGTAAATAGCGCTGCAATGAATAGAGGTGTGAGGAAGGAATTTTTGAATTGTATTTTTGTGTTCTGAGGGTATATCCATAGGAGTGGAATAGCTGGATCATATGGGGATTCAATTTCCAGTTTTTTTGATGAATCTCAAGTTGGCATTCCCACCAGCAGTAAATAAGAGTCCTTTCTCTCCACATCCCCACCCGCACTGATTCTTCTTGTTCTTTGTGATGTGTGCCAGTCTCTGTGGTGTGAGATGGTACCTTACTGTAGTTTTGATTTGCATTTCCCTAATGATTAATGATGTGGAACATTTTTTCATGTGTCTTTTGGCCATTTGAGGAAGTGTCTGTTCATTTCTTCTCCCCATTTTTTGATGAGGTTATATATATTTTTTCTATTAAGTTCTGTCAGCACCTTGTATAGTTTTGATATTAGCCCTTGTCTGATGGGTATTGGGTGAATAGTTTTTCCCATTCTATGGATGGCTTATTTTTATCTTAGGCACTATTTTCTTTGAGGTGCAGAAGCTTCTCAGCTTAATGTAGTTCCATCTGTTTATCTCTGCTTCCACTTGTTTAGAGACTGCTGTTTCTTCCTTGAAGATATCTTGAGTCACAATATCATATAGTTTTTTATCTTATGGTTTCAGGCCTGATAGCAAGGTCTTTAATCCATTTGAATTTGATATTTGTGCATGGTGTTAGATAGGGGTCTGAGTTCAGTTCTTTGCAAGTAGCTAACCAGTTGTGCTAACACTACTTGTTGAAGAGGCTTTCTATGATCCATCTTGAATTTCTTGCTCCTTTATCAAGGATTAGTTGATTGTATGTCTGGAGAACATTCTCTGAATATTCACGTCTGTCTATTCCACTGATCTGAGGATCTGTCTTTATTCCAATATCATACTGTTTTGAAAACTATTGCTTTGTAATACAATTTAAAATTGGGTAAAGTAATGCCTCCCATATTCCTTTTTCCAAGGATTGCGTTAGCTATTCATGGGTATTTATTGCTCCAAATTAATTTCAGGGGTGTTTGATTCACTTCTATGAAATATGTCATGGGTATCTTTAGAGGGGTTGCATTAAATCTGTACAATGCTTTGGGGAACATTGCCATTTTAATGATATTAATCCTGCCAATCCATGAGCAGGGTATGTGTCTTCATTTCCTGTGTCCTCTCTTATTTCTTGAAGCAAGGTTTTGTAGTTTTCTTTGTATAGGTCCATCACCTCTTTAGTTATGTTGACTCAAAGGTATTTGAGTTTGTGGGGCACTAATGTGAATGGGATTGTTTTCTTAATGTCCATCCATTTCTTCTCTATCATTATTAGTGTATAAGAAGACCATTGACTTTTTCATGTTAATTTTGTAACCTGCCACTTTGCTACATGAATCTATGGTTTCTAGAAGCTTTTTGGAAGAATCTTTAGGGTTTTCTAAATATATTATCATGTCATCTGCAAACAGTGAGAGCTTGACTTCTCCCTTACCTATCTGGATTTCTTTGATCTCTTTTTCTTGCCTAATCACTATAGAAAGTACTTCCAGTACTATGTTGAATAGGAGTGGTGAGAGAGGGCGACCTTGTCTTGTATCATATTTTAGGGGGAAGGCTTTTAGTTTAACTCCATTAATAATATTTGCCATTGGCTTGTAGTAGATGGCCTTGACTATATTGGGAAGAGTTTCTTTCCTTTCCTTCTTCATGAGTGTTTTTTTTTAATCAAGAATGGGTGTTGAACCTTATAGAATGCTTTCTCTGCATCTATTGATATGATCATATGATTTTTGTTTTTCTTTTTGTTGATATGGTGTATTATCTTGATTGATTTACAGATGTTAAACCATTCATGCATTCCTGGGATGAAACCTACTCGGTCATGGTGAATGACCTTCTTGATGATGCATTGAATTAATTCTATTTGACAGAATTTTGTTGAGAATCTTTGCATCTGTGTTCATCAGGAATATTGGTCTTTTTTTTTTCTGGGCAGCATCTCTGTCTAGTTTTGGTATCAAGGGTGATGTAGCTTCATAGAAACTATTTGGAAGTGTCCCTGTTTCTTCAATTTTATGAAAGAGCCTGAAAAGGATTGGTACAAGTTCCTTTTGAAAGGTTTAAAAGAATTCATTAGTGAACCTATTTGGACCTGGGCTTTTGTGTTTGGGAAGGTTCTTGATCTTGTTAATTTCCTCAATAGTGATGCAGATATTTAGATATGCTACCTCAGCCTTATTTAACATTGGGAGGTTATAAGAGTCCAAGAATTTGTTAATTTCTGCCAGGTTCTCATGTTTTGTGGCATAGAATTTCTCAAAGTAGTCTCTGATTACCCTTGAATCTGCAATATCTGTAGTGATTTCCCCCTTTTCATTTCTAATCTGATTTATCAAGTTTCTCTCTCTCAATTTCTTTGTGAATTTTGCAGGTGGTTTATTGGACTTGTTAATTTTTTCAAAGAACCAACTTTTGCTTTCGTTGATCTTTCAGAATGTTTTCTGGATTTCAACTTCATTGATTTCTGCTCTAAGCTTTGTTATTTCCTTCTGCCTACCTTTTTGGTTACATTTGTTGATAATTTTCTAATTTTATAAGCTGTGTTATTAAGCTATTCATGTAGGCTCCTTCCTTCCTGATGTGTGCTTGCAAAGCTATAAATTTTCCTCTCAGTACAGCTTTTGCTGTGTCCCATAAATTCTGATAAATTGTGTCTTTATTGTCATTTATTTCCAAGAATGTTTTGATTTCCTCTTTAATCTCATCTTTGACCCACTGGTTGTTCAGTAGCAGGCTGTTTAATTTTCAGGTGTTAAAGTTTTTCTTCTGTGTCCCTTTGGAGTTTATGTTAGATTTCACTGACTTGTGATCAGCGAAGGTTGTCTGCACTATTTCTATCCTCTTGATTTTATGGAGATAAGTTTTATGGGCTAGCATGTAGTTTATCCTGAAGAATGACCTATGTGCATTGGAGAAGAATGTGTATCCAGGTTTCTGAGGATGGAGTGCCATATACATACATATATATATATATATATATATATATATATATATATATATATATATATATATATACTAGTCCACTTTCTTCCATTTCTCTTTTTAGAGCTAATATATTTCTGTTGGATTTCAGTCTGGTTGACCCATCAAGGGGTGACAGGGTGGTATTGAGGTCTCCCACAGTTATTGTGTTGTTATTGATATCTTCTTTCAGTTTTGTCAACAATTGTATTAAATACTTTGCTGGTTCCTCATTGGGTGGGTATATGTTTAGGAGTGTGATTTCTTCCTGTTGTATATAACCTTTGATTAGTACTAAATGTCCACCTTTGTCCGTTACAATTTTCTGAGTCTAAAGTCATTGTCAGCTGATATTAGTATGTCCACTCCAGCTTTTTTAAGGGTGTTGTTTGCTTGGATGATTTTCATCCAACATTTGGTTTTGAGTCTGTTTGTTTTAAGTATTCAGGTGTGTCTCTTGTAGGCAGCAGATGGTTGGATTCATTTTTTTTTATCCATTTAGCCACTCTGTGTCTCTTAATGGGTGCATTTAGTCCATTGACATTGAAAGAGATAATTTTCATGGATTTTAATGCCATCTCTGTGTAGAAGTTCGGTGTGTCTGCTGGTCAGTTTTGTCTTAAAGTAGACCAGTTTTTTAAGGCTGTTTTTCAGTCTGCAAAGGTTCTGAGCTGTTGTTTATTTATGAAGCTATGTATACTTTCTTCAAACCTGAAAGTGAGTTTGACTGGGTGCAGTATTCTAGGCGAAGCATTTATTTCATTGAGTTTTGTCACCACTGCCTTCTGGCCTTGAGGATTTCTTGTGACAGGTCTGCTATAAATCTTAAGGATGATCCCTTGATCCCTTTTTGATCTTGCTGCTTTTAGTATTCTATCTCTATCTGTGGGATTTGTCATTGTGACTAGGATGTGTCTTGGAGTGCTTTTCCTTGAGTCTATTTTAGCTGGTACTCTTCAGGAATGCAGGGTTTGGTTGCATGTAGTCTTTAGCTCTGGGAGTTTCTCCATAATGATGTCTTTGACTGTTGATTCTTCCTGGGAATTTTCTTCCTGGGCCTCTGGGACTCCAATGATTCTTAAGTTGTTTCTGTTGAGCTTATAAAGACGTCTATTTTCATCTGTTCACATTCTTTGAGTAATTTTTCCATTGTCTAATCATTTGCTTTAAGATTTTTTTCCAATCTCCTGCTGTATGGAGTTGTTATGCATCTCATCTTGCAGCTCACTAATTATATCCTCGACTGCTGTTACCCTATTGTAGAAGCTTTCCAGTGAGGTTTTCAATTCATCTACTGAGTTTTTCAGACCTATTATTTCAGTTTGGAGTTTTCTGATTTCTATCTTCATATCCTTTTGAATCTTACAAGTATTTTGTTCAACTCGATCTATGCTTTCTTTGCGCTCTGTGAACACCCTCCATATTTCTTCTCTAAACTCCATATCTGAGAGACTAACTAGGTGGTTGGCTGTTTGGGGGACATCAAAATTGCTGTCTTCATTCTCTATGCCTGGTGTTGGCCTGCTTTGTTTCCCCATTGTCACGCTTGTAGTGTAGATTTTTTTTTTACATGTTGTGGTGGTATTCATTGGCTAGGTGAAGAGGGCTGCTGCAAAGCAAAGCAGAGTGGATGTACTCCTCTGGCTCCACCCTTTGATAGCAGGACACCCTTTGATAGCAGGACGACTCATCTCAGAAGAAGACGAGCTCTCAGGAAAGAATGCCGAAGAGGACCAAAGTTCCCAGGCTGAAACAAGCAGAGAAAAAGCACAAGATGTCTGTCGTACTTCAGACACAGCAGAAGTCAGTTAGTTTCACCATCTCTGGGAGGGAAGACTCACCTCAGGAGAAGATGAGCCCTCAGGGAAGGAAGCCAAAGATGATCAAAGTTCCAGGTCAAATCAAGCAGACAAAAAGCTCAAGATGTCTGCCTTGCTTCAGACACAGCAGAAGTCAGCTAGTTCCATAGTCTCTGGGCAGGAAGACTCACCTCAGAAGAAGATGACCCCTCAGGGAAGGATGCCAAAGAGGATCAAAGTTCCCAGGCCAGGTCAGAGAGATAGCATGAAGGTAGGACATTTGCCTTGCATGCAGAAGGATGCTGGTTCGAATCCCAGCATCCCACATGGTCCCCTGAGCCTGCCAGGAGCGATTTCTGAATGTAGAGCAAGGAGTAATCCCTGAATGCTGCCGGGTGTGATCCAACAACCAAAAAAAAAAAAAAAAAAAAAGTTCCCAGGCCAACAAAGCAAGCAGAGAAAAAGCCCAAGATGTCTGCCGTGCTTCAGACACAGCAGAAGTCAGCCAGTTCCACTGTCTCTGGGCAGGAAGACTCACCTCAGGAGAAGACGAGCCCTCAGGGAAGTATGTTGAAGAGGATCAAAGTTCCCAGGCCAAAGCAAGTAAAGAAAAAGCCCGAAGTGTCTCAGGTTTTTTTTTTTTTATTATTGATGAATATTATTCTGTTATACATCATATCTTAGACCATTCATCAGTTATTTTCAGTTCTTGGCTATCATATTATAAATATTTATGTAGTCAACATAATATGATGCTTTTATCTATAAATTAGTTGTTATAGAATATAATTCCCTATATGGGGGAATTACTGATGTGTGGCTATCTTCTAGTTAAGTCAATTCTGCCAATTACTCTTTTACAAAACCAAAAAACTTATTTTTCTGTCAGCAGTATGTAAATTATGATTTAGTATGTCCTAATCAGTACTTGTCAATGATTTCAGACTTTAATTTTTACCAATTAATGTTTGTGCACTGTATATACCATTATCATCATAAATTGAAATTATCTAACATATTCAAATTGAACTATTCATTTTGAACTTCATCTATTCATGATTCAGTAAGATTTTTGTGTGGATGAATGAGAAATTTTTAAATTTATATTTCAATAGCTAATTATTACTTTGTCATTTTGATTAACCTACTATATGCCCCACACTAAATTGTACTGTATTTTTTCTATATACACATATGTTTTGAGGCCTTATTTTTTAAATCTTTTCTATTTATTTAATATCACTTTCAATTGCCACAATGATACAATAAGTCCTAATATTTGATTAATCAATTCATTTTCCCCTAAACTTTCTAGGTTAATTTTTGTTGTTTTCTATGATATAATATTTAAAATGTATCATTTTACATCTTTTGAAAAGTTCTGTTAGAATTTCTGTTGGAATTAAATGTATACAATATTTTTTATTCCCAATATAAAAATTATTTTTCTAAGCACCATGGTTACAAGGTTGTTTGTAATAGTTTTTTCCCACAGTTAACAAACTTATGATTGAGTTTCAGACATACAATGTACAACAGTGCCCTTCACCAGTTCATATTTCTTGTCACCAATGTCCCTAGTTTCCCTCCTGCCTTCCCACCTACCTTCCTGTCCTCTCCGCAGACATTTTTCTTCTCTCACTCTTCCATTTTTTTAACCTTTTAGACACTATGTATTACAATATTGTTAATGAAAAGGTACAATGCATAGTACTTTATATCCTTTCTGCACCAAGTTCTTTTCCAGAGTGATTATTTTCAATTATCATTGCCATAGTGGTCCCTTCTTTTTCCTAACTGAATTCCTCTATTTATATCAATTTTCATATCATGTTCTAGTCCTGTTGACACTTGTCTTTTGTCTCTGGGTGTTATTATCATACTATTTTTTTACATCTCTCACAAATGAGTATAATTATTCTATGTCTATCCCCCCTCTCTCTGACTCATTTCATTCAGCAAAATGCTCTTTATATCCATCTGTGTATAAGCAAATTTCATGACTTCATTTTTCCTAACAGCCGCACAGTGTTCAATTGTGTAAATGTACCACAGTTTCTTTATCCATGTATCTCTTCTTGGGTAGTTGGGTTGTTTCTAGATTCTGGCTATAGTGAATAGTGCTGCAGTAAACATAGGAATGCAGAGGAATTGTCTGCATTGTGCTTTTGAGCTCCTAGAATATATTCCAAAGAATAGCATTGCTGAATCATATGGGAGCTCAGTTTCTAGTTTCTTTAAGAAATATCCGTATCCTTTTCCGAAATGGCTGGACCAGTCAACATTCCCACCAGCAATGAACAAGAGACTCTCTTTCCCCACATCCTTGCCAGCACTGGTTGTTCTGGTTCTTTTTGATGTGTGCCCATCTCTGTGGTATGAGATATCTTATTGTGGTTTTTATTTGAATCTTCCTGATAATTAATGATGTAGAGGTGGGTATTTTTATGTGCCTTTGGTCATGCATATTTTTTCCTTGAGGTAATGTCTGTTCATTTATCCTTCCCATTTTTTGAATGAAGTTAGATTTTTTTTCTTGCTAAGCTCTACCAGTGCCTTATATAATTTAGATATTGACTTATTATCATATGGGTATTGGGTGAATAGTTTCTCTCATTCTGTGGATAGTGTTTGTTTCCTATTCACCATTTCCTTTGAGGTGCAGAAATTTCTTAGTTTAATGTACTCCCATTTGTTTATCTTTGTTTCTCAGAGGTATTTCATCCCTTCATTTAACCATCAGAATTTGTAAAATATGTCAATATGTCACTAGCATTCAATACCTAGAGTCCAAGCACGTTTGACCAACTTACAAAAGAATATGCATAAGCAAATGGATTATGAGCTGCATTTAGTCAGCATTTCTCTTTTTCTTTAATATGGAACAATCCTGAGTCTTTTCCTAATTTTCTTGATCTTAATATTTTTAAAGGTACAGGCCCTCTGCTCTTGGTGACTGTATATCTAGTTGCACTTATCTGATGTTTCTTAACAATTAGCTACACACTGCATATTTTGAATAAGAACATCACATATTGTGGCTTTTCATTGTGATTTTTGTCCTATGATTCCAACATGCCTATCTACTATAATAAATTCCAGGAGTAATTTTCATTGTCAATGACTTTACTTCTCAATGTGATCAGAACTATTTTGGGGGGAAAGGACTTTGAGACTAAGTATTCAGTTCTTCCTATAACATGGGCTCAACTAAATAATTACTCTAATGGCTGTCAACTGGTAACGTTCTCATTCTATCACTCTGTATTAGTTCACATTATACTCTGTAAAAGGGATTTTTATCATCTTCCAATTCATGTCTTCATTTATTTATTTATATCACTTCTTCATTTCTAGACTACTATTATAATCAATGGTAAAAAAATCTCTTACTATCCTCTTGAATTTTGTCAAATAAATAAAGAGCTGGCCATAGGAGTCTCCTCAATCTATTTTTTCTTTTTTATATTTAATTAAACACTGTGATTACAAATATGATTGTAGTTGTATGATTTCAGTCATGTAAAGAACACTCCCCCTTCACCAGAGCAACATTTCCACCACCAATGTCCCAAATTTCCCTCCTCCCCACCTCACCCCGCCTGTACTCTAGACAGGCTTTCTACTTCCCTCATTCATAAACATGGCTAGGATAGTTCTCAATATAGTTATTTCTCTAACTACACTCATCACTCTTTGTGGAGAGATTCATGTCATGAGCTGCACCTTCCAGCCCTCATCTCTTTTGTCTCTGAGATTTATTGCAAAGATGTCTTTCATTTTTCTTAAAACCCATAGATGAGTGAGACTATTCTGCATCTATCTCTCTCCCTCTGACTTAGTTCACTCAGTATAATAGATTCCATGTACATCCATGTATAGGAAAATTTCATGACTTCATCTCTCCTGATGGCTGCATAGTATTCCATTGTGTATATGTACAATTTCTTTAGCCACTGTTGAAGGGCTTCATCTGTTGAAGGGCATCTTGGTTGTTTCCAGAGTCTGGCTATTGTAAATAGCTCTGCAATGAATATAGGTGTGAGAAAGGGATTTTTGTATTGTATTTTTGTGTTCCTCGGGTATATCCCTAGGAGTGGAATAGCTGGATCATATAGGAACTCAATTTCCAGTTTTTGGAGGAATCTCAATATCGTTTTCCATAAAGGTTGGACTAGATGGCATTCATACCATCAGTGAAAGAGTTCCTTTCTCTCCACATAACTGTCAGCAATGCTTCTTTTCCTTCTTTGTGATGTGTGCCAATCTCAGTGGCATGAGATGGTACCTCATAGTTGTTTTGATTTGCATCTCCCTGATGATTAGTGATGTGGAGCATCTTTTCATGTGCCTTTTGGTCATTTGCATTTCTTCTTTTACAAAGTGACTGTTCATATCTTCTCTCCATTTTTCGATGGGATTAGATTTTTTTCTTGTAAAGTTTTGTCAGTACCTTGTATATTTTGGATATTTGTCCTTTATCTGATGGGTATTGGGTGAATAATTTCTCCCACTCAGTGAGTGGCTTTTGTATTCTGGGCACTATCACCTTTGAGGTGCAGAAGCTTCTCAGCTTAATATAGTCTTATCTGTTTATCTCTGCTTGCACTTCTTTGGAGAGTGTTGTTTCCTCCTTAAAGATGAATTTAGTCTCAATGTCATGGAGTGTTTTACCTAAATGTTGTTCTATATATCTTATAGTTTCAGATCTGATATCAAGGTCTTTAATCCATGTTTACCTTCAAACATGGTATTAGCTGGGGGTGTCTGAGTTCGCTTTTTTGCAAGTGGCTAACCAGTTGTGCCAACACCACTTGTTGAAGAGGCTTTCCTTGCTCCATTTAGGATTTCTTGCTCCTTTATCAAAAACTAGGTGGTAGTATGACTGGGGAACATTCTCTGAGTACTCAAGTCTATTCCATTGATCTTAGGGTCTGTTTTTATTCCAATATCATGCTGTTTGACAACTATTGCTTTGTAATGCAGCTTAAAATTGGGGAAAGTAATGCATCCCATATTCCTTTTCCCAAGGAGTACTTTAGCTATTCGAGGTTGTTTATTGTTCCAAATAAATTTCAGAAGTGTTTTATCCACTCTTTCAAGATTGTCATGGGTATCTTTAGAGGAATCACATTAAATTCGTACAATGCTTTTGGGAATATTGCCATTAGAATGATGTTGAGCCTGCCAATCCCTGAGCAGGGTATGTGTTTCCATTTCTTATTTCTTGGAGTAGTGTTCTATAGTTTTCTTTGTATAGATATTTCACACCTTTAGTCAGGTTGATTCCAAGATATTTGAGTTTGTGTGGCACCAATGGGAATAGGTTGTTTTCTGAATGTCCATTTCTTCCCTATCATTATTGGTGTATAAAAAGGCCATAGATATTTTGTGTGTTAATTTTGTAGCCTGCCCCATTGCTATATGAATCTATTGTTTCTAGAAGCTTTTTGGTAGAGTATGTAGGGTTTTCTAAGTAGAGTATCATGTCATCTGCAAACAGTGAGAGCTTGACTTCTTTCTTTCCTATCTGGCTTCCCTTGATATCTTTTTCTTGCCTTATCGATATAGCAAGTTCTTCCAGTATTATGTTGAATAGGAGTGGTGAGAGGGGACAGACTTTTCTTGTACCAGAATTTAGAGGAAAGGCTTTCAGTTTTTCTCCATTGAGGACAATATTTGCCTCTGGCTTGTGGTAGATGGCCTTAACTATATTGAGAAAGGTTCCTTTCATTTCCATCTTGCTGAGAGTTTTTTTTTATTATCAAGAATGTGTGTTGGACCTTATCAAATACTTTCTCTGCAACTATTGATATTACCATGTAATTTTTATTTTTATTGTTGTTGATGTTGTGTATTATGTTGATAGATTTATGGAAGTTAAACCATTCTTGAGGGGCTGGTGCAGTGGTGCTAGAGGTAAAGTGTCTGCCTTGCCAACGCTAGCCTAGGATGGACCATGGTTCAATCCCCTGGCATCCCAGATGGTCTCCCAAGCCAGGAGCGACTTCTGAGCACATAACCAGGAGTTAACCACTGAGTGTCACAGGGTGTGGCCAAAAAAAAAAAAAAAAAACCATCCTTGCATTCCTGAGATGAAACCTACTTGATCATAGTGAATGATCTTCTTGATGAGGCATTGGATCCTGTTTGCCAGGATTTTGTTGAGGATCTATGCATCTGTGTTCATCAGGGATATTGGTCTGTAATTTTCTTTTTTGGTAGCATCTCTGTCTGGTTTTGGTATTAAGATGATGTTGGCTTCATAAAAGCTATTTGGAAGTGATCCTGTTTTTTCAATTTCGTGAAAGAGCCTTTCTTGAAAGATTTGAAAGAATTCATTCATGAATCCATCAGGTCTAGGCTTTGTTTTGGGGCAAACTTTTGATTATGGTTTTAATTTCCTCAATAGTGATGGGGGTATTTAGATATGCTACATCCTCTTTATTCAACCATGGAAGGTTATATGAGTTCAAGAATTTATCCATTTCATCCAGGTTCTCATATTTAGTGGCATAGAGTTTCTCAAAGTAGTCTTTGAATCCCCTTTGAATCTCTGAAGTATCTGTAGTGATCTCCCCCTTTTCATTTCTAATACGGGTTATCAAGTTTCTCTCCCTCTCTTTCTTTGTGAGATTTGCCAATGGTCTATCTACCTTGTTTATTTTTTCAAAGAACCAACTTCTGCTTTCGTTGATCTTTTAGATTGTTTTTTGGTTTCCACTTCATTGATTTCTGCTCTTAGCTTTGTTATTTCCTTCTGTCTCCCTATTTTTGGTTCCTTTTGTTGATCATTTTCTAATTCTATAAGCTGCATCAATAAGCTAATCATGTGTGCTCCTTCTTTCTTCCTGATGTGTGCTTGCAAAGCTATAAATTTTCCTCTCAGTGCCACTTTTGCTGTATCTCATAGGTTCTGATAGTTTGTGTTTTCATTGTCATTGTTTCCAGGAAAGTTTTGATTTCCTCTTTGATTTAATCTCAGACCCCACTGGTTGTTCAGTAGTAGACTGCTTAATTTCCAGCTGTTAAAGGTTTTCTTGTGTGTCCTTTTGTAATTCACATCTAACTTCAGAGCCTAACTTCAGAGCAAAGATAGTCTGCAAAATTTCTATCCTCTTGATTTTATGGAGGTATGTTTTATGTGCCAGCATGTGGTCTATCCTGGAGAATGATCTATGTATGTTGGAAAAGAATGTGTATCCAGGTTTCTGAGGATGGAGTGTCATATATATATATATATATATATATATATATATATATATATATATATATATATATATATATATATATATATATATATATATATATATATATATATATATGACACTAGGCCTCCTTCCTTCATTTCTCTTTTCAGGTCTAGTATATTTTTGTTGGGTTTCAATCTGGTTGACCTATCAAGTATTGACAGGGCCATGTTGAGGTCTCCCACAATTATTGTATTATTATTGATATCCTTTTTTAAATTTCTTCAACAATTGTATTAAATACTTTGTTGGTCTTTTATTTGATGCATATATGTTTAGGAGAGTGATTTCATCCTGCTATACATACCCTTTGATTAGTGAAAAAAATGTCCACTTAGGGAGGGTCTGGGTGGGGGCCCTGAACTTCCGGCCTCCCAGCTTCTTGAAGGTTCTCTTTCCTTCCTGGGAGCCAGGAGTTTCTACCAGCATTTCAGCAGGCCTCCACCATGCCAGAGGCCTTCTTAACTAGGCCTAAGGGGGGTGGGGGTGCGGGACTTGGGTGACCCCAGCACCTCTCTACAGCCTTGCTCCAGATCTCCAGGGCTTCCCCGGGCCACATGCCTGGGCAAGTCAGCGAGGTGGATCCCTTGGTGGAGCTTGAAGGTTACCCTAGGCTTTACTTGTGGGTTGCTCTAAAGTAGTCACTGGTAATCTCTTACCAGTCTATATTTTCAAAACCGCACGGGGGCGCTCTCACTATCATTGAACTATGTTTTTGTGTATTCAGAATGTCCATTTTGTACTCTGCCCTTTCGCACACCCCTACAAAAGATCATTTTTCTCTTAACTCTCTCACGTCTATCATCATTACTCCACATTTACCCTTTTTAACTTAACTACTGTAGAATTCTAAGTAATAGACCATAGTGGTGCCCTGGAGTTAACATCCTGCCAACTATTCCAAAAGGCATAGAATGTACATGTATGTTTTTCAACATTTTATGTGTGTTTTCTTTGACGGCTATAACTCTTGCTGAATAAATAAACGCATGATTTCCCTTTCTTTTAAATCTTTTCTTCTCTTTGTGAACTGTTCAATAGGGAATTTGGTGAAAGAGTCCCTCAATTTAATGCTTATATTTGAACCAAGTCATGGGTATTGTTGGACGTGTTCTTACGTCCCCATATACTTCGATAATGCCACATGGCTTTATTTCTTGTTTGCTTAGGCACATTAAAATATTATACATACAAATAAAATATTATACATACATATAAGTTCTTTTCTAATAGAGATGGGAACACACAAATCTTGTAGTGCAATGGGACCTTACACCCTGAACATTGACATAATGACCTGGCACAGGCCTCAGAAGAATGGACATTCTCCATTCACCCTGATCTAGGGAAGACATCTACGAAACATCCAACGTTGCCTATAACATCACTTGGAGGCAATCGTCTACCAGGGAAGACCCTACCACTGCTCTGACATCGACCTACTCAAAAGAGACTTCCCTTAACACTGAGAAGACTTAACAACAACAATGACCTGCTTACTGGACTGGGCTTTCTGTATTGCCCCTTAATTGTGAGGTGAAACTAGAGGATACTCCACACCAGCCTGACTTCAATGTAGGATGTGCAGATTCCAGGATCTTTAATACAGAAACCTGATGCCAACAATAGAGACTGCTTGAAAAATAAAACTGTATTGGCACTACAGACAATGACTTGGATTGAACAAACTTGTTTGCCTGGAGCCTAGAGTTGGTCTTATACCAGGAAACTACAGGGGTAGGGTCTCCTTGTATCTAGACCAAGGCTTTTCCTTTCCATGTCCCCCATATTTTGGTGGGCCTATGTAAACAATATTTGCCACTCTAACACTGTTTTTACTGTGCTCCTTAGACTCTAACCCTTAAAAAAAACCTCAAACTTTTGATGTTAACTTAAACCAATATGCATGTGCATGAAAATATAAAAAAAAATACTATGCCTTCAATGTTTAAGGAGTCACATAAATTTCATGGCTTTAGATTGCTTTGTGTACTGCTAAGAAATGTTATAATGTACTACAATCTGGGGACTTGTGGACAAAGTAATTGTACATGGGTTCTGCCTTATTTTTCTTTTTTCCTTTTTTTTTTTTTTTTTTTTTTTTTTTTTTTGGTTTTTGGGTCACACCAGGCAGTGCTCAGGGGTTATTCCTGGCTCCAGGCTCAGAAATTGCTCCTGGCAGGCACGGGGGACCATATGGGACGCCGGGATTCGAACCGATGACCTCCTGCATGAAAGGCAAACGCTTTACCTCCATGCTATCTCTCCGGCCCCTGCCTTATTTTTCTTAATGTTCTTTGACTAAGTTAAATATTTAGGCATCAGCAAGGGGATTTCTTCTGAGAACTTTGTTTATGGGCGATTGTCCTTCCACTGTAACTTTACCTTGTCCTCTTTGCATCATTGTTCTCATAATTAAAAATTAAAAATTAAAAAAAGAAAAGTAAAGACACTTTATTTTGTGGTCAATATCCCTTTTCTTTCTCATTAAAGTGGTTGAAAGGGAAAAAAATTTAAAAAATGTCCATCTTTGTCCCTTACAACTTTTCTGAGTATAAAGTTTGTGTCATCTGATATTACTATGGCCACTGCAGCTTTTTTAAGAATGTTGTTTGCTTGGATGATTTTCATCCAGCCTTTGATTTTGAGTCTATTTTTGTTCTCACTATTCAGGTGTATTTCTTGTAGGCAGCAGAAGGTTGGGTTCAGGGTTTTTTTTTTTTTTTTAAATCCATTTCTTCACTCTGTCTCTTTTTTTTTTTTTTTTTTTTGGTTTTTTGGGCCACACCCGGTGACGCTCAGGGGTTACTCCTGGCTATGCACTCAGAAGTCACTCCTGGCTTGGGGGACCATATGGGATGCCAGGGATCGAACCGCGGTCCATCCTAGGCTAGCGCAGGCAAGGCAGGCACCTTACCTCTAGCGCCACCGCCCGGCCCCCACTCTGTCTCTTAATGCGTGCATTTAACATTGAGAGAGATAATTTTCATGGGATTTAGTGCCATCTTTGTGTAGAAGTTTGGTGTGTTTGTTGGTCTGTCTTCTCTTAAATTTGACCTTTCGGTTTTTTTTTTTAAGGTTGATTTTGAGTCTGTAAAGTTTCTTTGCTGTTGTCTATCTGTGAAGCTATACATCCTTCAAATTTTTTATTGAGATAGCTATATGTATCTTTAGATCATATTTAAGGTATCTGACATAAATTTTTTATGTTGGACTATTGTTGCATTCGTAAGATAGATTATGGTTTTTATACACTGCTAAATACTTTGCTAGAATTTCATTTAGGATTTTGAACTTGTTTGTAAATATAAAATTTTCTTCTCATAGAGTATTTTGGTCTCTAGGATAACCATGTCAAATAAGTTGAAAATAATACCTTTTGTTTCATTCACTGAAGCAAACATCCGAAGAAGCAATAGAAAAACACAACTGAGCTTTAAAAATAAGTTTTATTAAATTATACATTTAAGATGTACAATGATTATTTGATATACATATACATAATAAAATGATTACTACCATTAAGGTAATAAACATTTCACATAATTGCTGTTTATGGTCATGAGAGGAACTAAAATTTACTTATTTTATTGTTCAATTTGATCTTTTATCTAATAATAATCATGCTCTCTACTATATTTCTGGAAGTATTTATCCCACATAATTGAAACTTTGAATTCTTTGACCAATATCTCCAATTTCCTCACTCCCTAAGTCTTTGAATCATTTCTTTAGATTTTTAATTTCCCTCTGTATTGTTTTATAATGTTCTTAGGTAGTTTTTCATAACTTGGGCATATGGCACAATCTAGCTAATCTTCTTGAAAATCACAATGAAAATTGAAAACCCTGGGCCCGGAGAGATAGCACAGCGGTGTTTGCCTTGCAAGCAGCCGATCCCGGACCAAAGGTGGTTGGTTCGAATCCCGGTGTCCCATATGGTCCCCTGTGCCTGCCAGGAGCTATTTCTGAGCAGACAGCCAGGAGTAACCCCTGAGCACTGCTGGGTGTGCCCCCCCCCCAAAAAAAAAAACAAAAATAAAAAAAATTGAAAACCCTACCATTTAATTTTTGTTTGAATATTATCATTTTAAGTACTGTAATTGGTCTCTGTTGTCACTCATTTTATATTGTCATCTACAACCAAGAAGTTAAAGGGTAAATTCTCCCCCCAGACCCCGAGGGTCTCTCTTCAGGTTGTTATCTTTGTTTGGGTCATTTTCACCTGCTCAGGAATCACTCATGGTCTCAAGTGATTGTATGCAATGTTGAGTATCTACTCAGTCCATCTCGTGCCAAGCAAATGTCAAAGTGCTCTGTACACACACACTCATTCAATTTCATTCATTGTCTCTCTTTCTCATTCACTCTTTCTCTCTCTGACCCTCATTCCTTGCTTGAAACCATAGCAGAAAGTCCAGAGATAAGGCTGAATGGTAACACATGCCATCCTTGCATTTATGAGGGCCTGGGATTATCTACAATACTGTGATAGATAAATCAGTAAATTTAAAATTCACAACTGAACCATTTTGATCTGTTTCCTGTTATTTAAGATTCCAGAAAAAAATGCTGCATGAACAAATTCTGTAAGCTTTCCAATTTTTTTCCAGCAAGGTTTTTGGGAAATGCTTTCTTCTGTCACTTGCTGTAAATCAAATCTATTTCCCTTTGGTCAATAAATTATCAGTGAATGGAAGAAGATGTTATTATTATTTTAAGTAATGCTGATTATAGTCTTTGGAGTTTTTAAACTTCAATTTGCTTCTTTTGGGGGGGTATTTATTTGTGTGCTGCTGAGGCATAAGCTCTACTAGTATGGTACATTCTTGGTTTAGAAACTGTATTTTTAGACTATTGATTTACCATGGCTCCCTGTTTTTAGCTTCACATATAGATCTGATCTCCAACCTCCCAGGTTTATTGGCAAAATGTTCTATTAGCCTTTTTTAATAATTATGTGAACTACTTTGGTTTCACAGCTCTTCTTAGAGGTAACCAACTTTCATAAGTTATTAAGCCTCAAACCACATGACTATAGAGTCATACATAGGTGGTTTATCTCAGTTAGGGTTGGTCATGGTGTTTTGCTAATCTAATCTAACATGTACTGATTTTTTAAACATGTCTATGACAAAGGTGACATATCCAAGAAAGTATAGAAAATGAAAATAAATATCAAACATAGAAACAGAAAAAAGGAAAAAAACACTAAAATTCTATATTTAACTGATCATTTCTGTTAATCTTATACAAGATTCCCTGCCAATATCTTTACTAAATTTTACTAGGATTTTTACATAAATCTAGTATTTTTACTAGATTTTTTACTAGATTTTACATAAATCTAAATAAATGTTTTGGAATTAATATAATCTTAAAACTACCCTCATTATGTAATACATTTATTGAATCTGTGAACCATGGAATACAATCTATGACATTAAATATTTTAGCATTATTCTATATTTATCTATTAATACTGTACCATTATTAGAATATTATTAGAATATTAATTCGAATTATATTATATATTATATTATTCTAATATAATTAGAATATTATTAGAACTGTAATACCTTTTTTATTTTCTTACTATTCTTAACTTTGTGAAGTGATACTTGGGGCCAAACTCAAGCTTCATGTGTTCTAACTGGGTCACATCCATGGCTGACTTATAAGCTTAATTATATTTATGATATGTATATGAAACTATTAAATGACAAGATTTTATTATTGTGCACATAATATATAACCTTGATAACTCTAGAATATTAAGTTGGTGATTTTCCTTTTTATTTTGTGATTCAGGATCCAAATTTTTCTTTTATGTTCTTCTATGCCAGGGGTTTTCAAACTACGGCCCGCGGGCCACATATTGTATTTATTCCCATTTTGTTTCTTCACTTCTAAATAAGATATATGCAGTGTGCATAGAAATTTGTTCATAATTTTTGTTTTTACTATAATCTGGCCCTCCAACAGTCTGAAGGACAGTGAGTTGACCCCCTGTTTAAAAAGTTGGAGGACCCCTGTTCTATGCTATCTATTCTTCTGTTATGTGATTTGTTGGAGGGGAAAATAAGGAATGAGAAAGTGAATAACATCCCAGCCATGTTTGGCATCCTTAGACTGGGTGGGAATGACATAGTATCTGCATCTTATTGGTAAGACTCATTACAGGCCTCCTGTTGTTTTAATATAAAATATAAAGTCTACGTGTGTTGGGATGAGGCCATTCTGTTTGTTTGTTTGTTTGTTTTGGTTGTTTGGGTCACATCTGGCTCTGCTCATGGGTTACTCCTGGCTCTCGCTCCTGGCAGGTTCGGGGGAACCATATAGAATGCCAGGAATCGAACATGCATCGGTCCTGTGTCAGCCGCAGACAAGGGGTCGAGGCCATTTTTTTGACACGGTGCCTTTACCGCTTGGGCAGTAGTGACAAAATAATTTTACAGGCAGTCAAAGTTTCATAGGAGTCAGCCAGCTTTATTTCACAGCCCTAAGCACCATATGCATTTCCTCACATAGATCGATGCTGAGCCTTTTCCAATCAGCCACCACTATGTTCCTCCTCTGGCTCTGCCTCCCTTTCTGCTGCTCTACATGTTTCTTTGCTGAGTTCCAGCACCCTGGCAACTCCTGTTTAATAATCTCAGAGCCTCCTCCTCTCTCTGGCTCTCTCTCATCCCCTCTTTCACCCCAGGCAGTCTCCACTACCTGCCCATTCCAGGCATGGGTTGTTCTGATCATTCAGGTGGCATAAACAGGAAGTTGGGGGAGGGGATACCCATAGCCTCCTACACCAGGCCAGGTGACAGAAAGATATATAGAATCTGTTTGGACCACTTAATGCTTCTAAGCAAAAATTTGGGTGAACAGTTAAATATGTTAACCACATTTGCTAAAACTATATATTTTAAAAAAGTTTTATGTTATCCAACATTTCCCTTTCTAGATATTTATCCTATAGAAATTTTACACAAGTAAAATGGCCGTTCACAGAAGAATGTTTGTTATTTGTAGTAATAGCATGTGAAAATGATAGTAAAATTTTATCTTTTAATTTTACAAAGTTTAAATAAATAGATTTCTATACAAACTACTTAGTTCTCAAATATTAGATCTCAATATATTAAAAAGAAAAATTAATATATTATATGTAGTTGAATGAAAATTAAAAAATGGAATAGCATGTCCAGTGTGATTAATTGTAGGGCTTGAGTAAAGAAAGTAGAGGATATATTGTTATTGTGAAAATTTACTTGATGTTAAAGAATAATGAAGTTCAGGACCAAAGTGATAGCATAGTGGAAAAGGTATTAATAAAGGAGTAATAGGGGCTGGAGCAGTGACACAAGCAGTAGAGCGTTTGCCTTGCATGCAGTAACCTACGATGGACCGAGGTTTGATCCCCCAGCATCCCACATGGTCCCCCAAGCCAGGAGCAATTTCTGAGGGCATTGTCAGGAGTAACCCCAAGTGTCACTGGGGGAGGAGGTGACGACTCAAAAAGCAAAAAAAAAAAAAAAAAAAAAAAGGAATAATAAGTTCAAATTGCATTTTTTTCAACCCGAATTTCCAGGCTGCTACAAAGTTGGGATCTCCAGAGAGAGGGACTCAAATAATCTGTGGTTCAAAATGCTTTGCAAGTAATTCTGATTCATTGGGAAAGTTAAGATCACAGCCCTAGGATAAATTTCTAAAAGTGGAATTACTATGTCAGAGCATATGAAAAATGTTAAGGCTTTCAATAAGAATTGCCAAGTTGTCCATTAGTAATGTACCAATTCACATTCTCACTGACCGTGCGTAAAAGCTCATTCCATCTTCAACACTGAGGGGTATGAAGTGTTTTAATCTTTGTCAGACTGATAGATGAAAAATGATATATCTGATTTATTTCAACGAAAGCGCTAAGTTAGTTGCAGTTGGTTCTCTTTGGGGGACATTCTGTACCATCTATCACACTCTAAAACTGTGCGGATAGATTCATCACCCCTAAGTTAGTGTTTCATTATAAAAAGTCACTTGAGGGACCTTGCTGGAAAAAAAAATGTAGATTTCCAACATCCCACTTCCAGCCTCCACTTTGATTGAGCAAGTTAAAATTGCCTTGAGGAACAGAATTAGAAAATAGGAAAAAGAGAATCTGCGAAGAAGAGTCGCATCCCAGTTAGGAGCATTAAGAAGAAGCAACCAATGTTGGGTTTCCAGGCCTAGGAAGGGGTGCGGGACATGGGTCACCCAGCACCTCTACCTCTTTCCTCTAGTACTCCAGGGCTTGGCCTGGCCACATGGCTGGGCAAGCCATCGAGGTGGGTTCCTTGGAGGAGTTTATTGGTTTTCCTAGGCTTTCCCCATTTCCCTCCTGGCTCTAAAGGGAGGGTCTGGGGGTGGGGGATCTGACCTTCCGGCCTTCTGGCTCCAGAAGGATCTCTTTCCTTCCTGGGAGCCGAGCCAGGAGGTCCTGCCAGCATGGTGCTTGGCAGCTCTCTGCCATGCCAAAGGCCTCTGTAACCAGGCCTAGGAAGGGGTGCGGGACATGGGTCACCCCAGCACCCCTCTACCTCCTTCCTCTGGTATTCCAGGGCAAGCCAGCGAGGTGGGAATAGCAGCACAATAGGTTCTGGCATTAGGACTTACCAGGGTATTTTTCTTATTAAACCTGTCTATTGTGAAACCACGTGGATGCCCCCGCACAGAACATTATGAGAAATATATGGATATCATTGTTTTTCATCTGCTTGTCATTATCTGAATGCCATCCAGGTGCTTGTTTTATTCCTTTACTCCCTCACTCCCATCTCTTTTCACCCCACATTTAACCATTTTTCTGTACTAATGATTTTTGTTTTGGCCAAGGTGGATTACATGTCTTTCACAGTAATTTTTTGGGTGGAGTCTGAAGCTTCAGCAGGCAACGTGTCACGGCAAGGTTCCATGCTGTAGGCTTTTTGGCCAAGATAAGGTGAAGATGCAGCCTTGGCTGCCACTCACAGCCTTCTCTCTCCTTCCTCCCCGTCCCAAGGGTTATTCCTGGACAACTGCTCCAACTGCTCAGGGTCCCAGCAAGTGGGGTCCCAGCAAGTGGGTTTTGGTGAGGTGCAATTTAAAAGAGACCCCAGGCTTCCTTGTTCCTTCAAGGGGCTGGGAAGGGACTGCTGAACTTTCAATTTCCAGCAATTAGGAAGGAAACGCCTCTCGGGGAGTCAGAAGCTTCAGCAGGCAACAAGGGGAGGACATGGCTCCATGCTCTCTTCGCTTGTCCAAATTACAGACCAAAGTGGTGTCTCGGAAACACCCCCCTCCCTCTTGACTATTTTTAAAACATAAAAGGGTCACGTGTATCTCCTTTGTATATCTCAGATGTATTCCCTTAACATCTATTACTCTTTTCGAATATCCTCATATAGTGACAATTTTGCCTATTGGATTTGTTATTTGATTGTTTGATTTCCCCCCTTTGAGATCTATTTTATAAGCAATACTGGTAGAAGAGTATCTCTGTATAGATTTCATGTATGTACCAAGTTAAAGGGAATGTTGGACTTTATTCGTCGGCCCCCAGATGCACCAACATTATCTTGTGGCATTGCTTCTCTTTTGCATAGGCACATTGAAATGGGAAAATAATACATATGCAAACAAGTTCTTATCTAATAGAGATGGTAACACAAATTTGGTAATGTAATTAGGCCTTTTACCCTGAACATTGCCATAATGATTTGGCTCAGGCCTCAGAAGAATGGGCATTGCCCACACACACTTGAACAATGGATACCATCTATGGAAACAACCACAATTGTCTATAACATTACCAGGATCCAAGCCTCTACCAGGGAAGACCTACCACTGCTTTGGCATTGACTTACTCCAAAGAGTGCTCCCAACACCCAGACGACTCAGCAACAGTCTGCATGCAGGCCAGATTGCTCCGCATTTAATGGTATGCTGAAACTAGAGGATGCTCCACATCAGCCTGACATCGATGAAAGAAATGCACAGAATCCAGAGTCTTTAAATATAAGAATGTGATACCAACAATAGCTAAAGTGTGAAAAAGTTTTACTGGGACCTTGAGAATGACTGGAGTTGGATAGACTGGTATGCCTGGAACCCAGAGTCGGTCTTATGCCAATAAACTTCTATGGTGAGGCCTTTTTGTAATCAGGTCAAGGATTCTTTTCCATTTTCCCATTTTTTCTGGACCTATGCAAACAACGGTGATTGCCACTATCACACCCTTACTATATTTTTTTACTCTTATCCTTTAAGGAAAAAAAATACAACTTACTGAACTTAAAAATAAATAACTGTAGTAGAATGCCTGTCTCGAATACAGGCAGGGGATGGGAAGGGGGAGGGGGGAATGTTACACTGGTGAAGGGGGGAGTGTTCTGGTTATGACTGTAACCCAACTATGATCATGTTACTTAAATAAAAAATATATTTAAAAAAAAAAGAAATCGGTACTTTTGTATCTGTAGGATGGACCTTTATCTTAACACTGATGCTGACTCAGGCTGCCCTCTGACTAGGATTCAGTGCCCTCTCCTCTCACCATCCATCAAGTTACAGCCCAAATTCTTTCTGCTTGTCACTAAAACCCACACCAATTTCTCCTCCGCCCTCACTCTTCCAACCTTTCGTGTCTCTGCTTCCTGACACTTAATCTCACACTGCAATTACTTTAGATAAATGAGAATTGACTTACAGTAATACTGTATTATTTCAGAATAAGAAAAAAATGCTCCAGAATAACCTGGAAAATAGACCTGCAATAAATTATGTTTGTGTCACCTCTAAGTTAGAAGCAGTGGCGATTCTGTAAAAGGTGAAATTTGAAGATCGAGAGCCTTAGTCTTAAAACAAGTTTCCTTCAACTTGAACAAAATAGAAATCAGAATCTTGCAAATTGTCAAAGAACAAAAAATCTTTGATGCCACTCAGGGTTGATGGTGGGCCCACCCAAGTAAATTATCAAAAAGGTTTGTAAAAGTGCCCCTCAATTTTTTTTCTTTTTTATTGTAAGAATTTATTCAAGAGACAAAATTGATTAACATAATGAGGTAAACTAACATAACATAATATAGTGACATAACAACATATAATTGATATAATAATAATACATGCAAGTCAAAGAAAGTTTCTGATTAAAAACACATTTTTTTCCATAATGGCTTACATATCTTTCACAATAGTATTTTAGGTACATATTAACATTGAGTCAGGGGAATACCCATCACCAACTATGTCCTCCCCCCATTCCAGTTTCCTTTCTACAACCCATATACCCCACCATCACCCCCCAGGCTGCTAGAGTAGGTGGACCCCTCTTTGTCTGGCTTACTATTAGTAATCACATATCTGTTTGTTCCTGGAACCCTCCCTTGCTTCCCCCTCCATTTAAGAGGCAGAGCTAGAAAAATAGAGGTATGTGGTTTTGTTTGAAGGCAAGAAAAGCAATAGAATGGGGTACAAAATAAGAGAAAAAAAAAAAGAAGTCAAAAGTCAAATACGCGGGCCCGGAGAGATAGCACAGCGGCGTTTGCCTTGCAAGCAGCCGATCCAGGACCAAAGGTGGTCGGTTCGAATCCCGGTGTCCCATACGGTCCCCTGTGCCTGCCAGGAGCTATTTCTGAGCAGACAGCCAGGAGTAACCACTGAGCACCGCTGGGTGTGACCCAAAAACAAACAAAAAAAAAAGTCAAATACGCTGAAAATGGGCTGAGTCCCTCTAGAGGCTTCCAACCTCAGTTTGAGAGAGGATGTGAAAAAGGTAATTGAAATACCACAACAATACAGAAAAAAATATCGAATTAAATAACCGGTGAGCACTACAGCAATAAAGACAGGCACCACACAATAGTCTCAGTTCTGAAATCATATCATGCTCGAGTGCAAAAAGAAAGAGAAAGACAAGAAAAAATAAAATAAAATAATGGACCCGGAGAGATAGCACAGTGGCATTTGCCTTGCAAGCAGCCGATCCAGGACCAAAGGTGGTTGGTTCGAATCCCGGTGTCCCATATGGTCCTGCCGGGAGCTATTGCTGAGCAGACAGCCAGGAGTAACCCCTGAGCACAGCCGGGTGTGGCCCAAAAACCAAAAAAAATAAATAAATAAATAAATAAAATAAAATAATATTGAAGACATCAACCATAATCTGCACACCAAAATAGAGACATCAAAAAAATCGATCAATTGCTAAATAAACATGTGGAAAAATGATTGTTTTGTGCTTTTTTTTTTCTTTCTCCTTTTCTTTATCCCCCTGCATAGGCACAGTAACTATTGAGGATATTGTAGAGGGAATTCCCTTGACCTAGGAGATACAGGGTTTCTCCACCCCTGAAGTATACTGTCATGGAATTAACTCTAGACTCCTTGCATGATCATTTACTCTCCCCTTGCTGCTTTCGTGGTGTGTGGAAGACTTCTGCTTTGTCTTGGATGGTAAAATCAGACCTCTGTTTCTAGAGATCTTGGTGGCTGTGCAGCTCAGGGAATGGGGTTTATGAAGTCTTTCTTTGTGGTTCTAGCAGTTATGTTTCTTCAGTGTCGTTTTAATCCATCTTTTGTAGTTGGTGTCCTTGGTCGTTATGTTGCTCCTAGGCTGAGCCTGGGATAAAGTCTTTCGTTATGTTTCCGGAAGACCCGTTCAGTTGCGGTTGTCTCAGTCAAACTTCTGGAATTGGAGCTCTTGTTTGTTGAACAGATCGTATACTAAAAGCTAGGCTAGAGCTTTTGGTTGCTGTTGTTATTGTTGTTGGTCCCTGGATGCGTACTGTCCAGTCTTGGTTGCAACAACCAGTATAAAGCGATCTTGGCTTTTGAACATATCAAAGGGTGACCTGTTTTCTGATTTTGTCTTATCAATAGCTAATGAGGGAGGACAACTTGCTCTTAGATCAAGTTGTTGCCATTTCCTCCTTGTCAGGTTATCAATTTAGGACTGGCTCATGTTGGTGTCAGAGCAGCATTGTAAATGCCCTGGAGAAGATTTGGTTCCCTGAACTGTTGAGGAGAACTCTGTCTGGGATCCAGGAGTTAAGGCTGAACGATCAGTGTCTAGTTCCCTGGAGCCTAAGTTGTTTCCACATGACATACATTCAGGGTGGGAGATCTCCCTGTGTTGTAAACGAGTATGAGTTCTTATCCTTAGTAGATAAGAGCTTGTTTTTATACGTAAAATTTCCCCTTTGTTTAATATGTCTTTGCAGGAGGAAGTGGTGCTACCTTATATTGCTGGTGGATTTGGGGGGTGGAGAGAAAAGAAACCAGACTCCCGACAAAAACTAAGAATATATATGCTCACACATATCTAAAGGAAAAAAAGTTTCTTTAAAAAAAAAAAGATTAAATAAAAGATTTAATTAAAGGGATAAAATGGGGCCAGGAGAGATAGCATGGAGATCAGGCGTCTGTCCTTTCTGTAGAAGGGCAGTGGCTCAGAACCTGGCATCCCAAATGGTCTCCCGTGCCCTCCAGGGACGTTCTCCAAGCATAGAGCCAGGAGCACCCTCCGAGCGCTGCCAGGAGTGACCCAAAAGAAGCAAAAACAAATCAAATCCAATAAAAAAAAAAAACTAAAACAAGGCAAAACAAACAAAAGAATCTAACAAGAATAAAAAAGAAAAGACAAATAAAACAGAGAAAAGCGGGGGAAAGTGATACAGGAGATCACTTTATATTTGGGGAGAAACAGGATAAGAGGTAGTGTTATATAGGTCTATGCTTATGATGAAAGAATAGGGTTCCCCCCTTGTCTTTTGAGATTTCCTTGTGAGGTGTGGGGTCCAGGCAGGGAGGTCTTGGGTAGAGTTCTTGCAGTGGGGTCCTTTGGAGCTAGTTCCGGTCTCAAGCCACAGTCCACATTAGGGAAAGGTGATTAGGAGGGCCACACTGCACGAGTCTGTCAGGGTGTTGGTTTTATTTTCTTGCCTGGAACGAGGTGAGAGCTTGAGTGGGTGTCTCTTCACTTGGGTAGTGGGTACTGGCTCGTTGTGGTAGGAGGTCTTTCTTGGGGCCTAGTGGATTAAGAGCTGAGGGTGAAGAGTTAGAGTGTGGTGGGGATATGGGGGGTGGGATTGAGGGGTGAAGGGATAATCGGATTTCTGGAGGAAGGAGAGGGGATAATATATGGGAGGGGTTACATAGGGTATAGGTATGAGTTGTTTGTGGTTTAGGTTTGTTCCTTAAGGAGAATTCCTGTCTCTGTGTGCTCCTGCACACATATAAACATATAGACGTTAGTTTAGGTGTATATTAATGTAGAGAGGTGTGGAATGCAAGAGGTGTGCTGAGTATTAAGTATAGTACTTGTAAGGAAAGGAAACATTTAATAGATCAACTTTTGGGTATGTATAGGTTTCGTGTCTCGAGTACTGACCATTATGTTAGTGAGATCTATCTATATAGGTGTTTACCCTTTTCAGTTTTCTCCACAGCACCCTATATGTCTGCATTGCTTTCCTATAGAGGAGGTAACCATGTGGTTTTTATTTGACATAGATTGAGTTGATGATAGTGAGGAGGAGAAGGTGGAAGAAGAGGGAGACAAGAAGAGAGAATAGGAAAAACAAGACAAAACAAAACAAACCAACAATCAAACACCAAAAGCAACAAAAATACAAAGTAATGAGAAGAGAGGCTATAAGAGCAAAGGCATGTTAGTTTGGTTGAAAGGGTTCGATGCTTGGGCTCTGTGGTAAAAGTCCGTAGGTCTCGGTGCCCCTCAAATTTTTTAATATTGTGTTTATTAGATTTATTAGAGACACATTTTAAAATTAACCTCAGTTTAGATAATATTTTGCATTTTAATAAATCCTCTGGTTATTATAATGTATAGCCAAGATTGAGATTCTCACTTCCCAAATGTAAAAAAATCATATGAATATTTTCTATGCATTTTTATGCATTTCATTATTATTTGTCACATTGAAAGGAAGACATAGTTGAGTTGGTTAGTTAGTGGAATGTATGGAAATTGGTCCACAGAATTAATTATCTCAAAGACTTATTTTTTAATAACTGACTAGTGATTTGTTTAAATCTCTATTCAATACATGAGAAGATTAACTAATCGATTTACACGGATTGACAACATTGCTCTTGATTTGTATTACCTACCAAAACAGATTAAGAATGAAGCCTGAGTATTTATGTGCGATACAAGATTTGAGTTCATGATCTGGCATAAGTAGAAAGTGTCCTGATTTAAGAAAGAACATCAACTAGCAAGGGTTGACCCACTAAGATGCCACTTTTGTCTACATTGAAATTTAAAAATTTATTTAAAATCTATTTAAAATAAAAAGTATAATTTCTGTTTTCTAGACAGTTGCTTTAACCAGCTAAGCCATGGAACCGACCTAAAAGTTTATAATTCCACTTTTGTCTAGATTGTGCTGTGCTTATTAGGTTATTTCTTCTAAGTTGTTATAAATATATACTTAGAGAAATAATCTTTTAGGCTACTTGGGTATTTCCTTATAATCTGAAAAAAAATCTCTCCTAGTTTTTACTAGGCTAAATTTTATTACAACTAAGCTAATTCTTTACTTAAACTTTATATTGCAAAGTAATCATATAGCAATAAGACAAATTTGGGTGGAATGTCATGGGGTAGGTAGTATGAACCTGCAGAGAATATGGCCTAAAAGCATTCTCTCTTATGAATACCCAGTGAGAAAAGAATACAAGTCACCTTTTTCACAACAAAAATGGAAGTGGCCTAGAGGGATCTGCAAGATTTCTACTTTGTCAGTTATGGTCCTTATCAAACTACTTTATATTATAAACAAGGTGCATTGAGAACAAAACACAGTTGTTTATTTTATTTTTTTGGTTTTTGAGTCACACCTGGCAGTACTCAGGAGTTACTCCTGGCTCTGCACTCAGAAATTGCTCCAGGCAGGCTCGGGGGACCACTGTCTGTCCTGATTTGACTGCATGCAAGCCTAACGCTGAGCTATCTTTCTGGTCCTAAAACAGTATTTTTTTTCTGATAATCCAACAGAATTCAAAATTTCTTCTTTATGATTATAATACTTTATGACCACAGATTCATTTCTAATGTCTCACTTGACTAATCCCTTACTCCTTCCTGCAATGACTTTGATCAAGCCTCTATAATAAACAGTCTGATTTATAAGATACCAAATAAAAAAGTACCTTATTTATTTGGGATTTCTTTACTCATGCATTAGTAAAAAGTAAGTATCTCTGAGATCTAAGAACATGTGTCATGCTAATGCTTTAATTACTAAATGCACCATAAGACTCTTATGGGCTTTCTGCACCTCCAATGGGAGTAGCATTCTACCCTCCCAAGCGCCCTGTCCTCTGTGTACATATTACAGCATAGGAGACACCATGAACATAGTACTGAGGCTTTTGGAGAATATGATAAATTTGCAGTTGCAAATTTGCAAAACAGAGCAAAGTGAAAACTAGAACTTTGATAGTCTTTTAGTAAATTATTTTTTTAAATAATATCTTTATTGGTCTTGAAGCATTGTTGATAGTTTATGCATTGCACAAATGTCAGGGTGTAAGTCAGAGCATAAAATGCCATCACCACCCTTCTATGAAGCCAGTGTGGTCTGCTGTGGGACTTTGAGGTCAAATTTATTTAAATAAATCCTCTTAAGATGGGCTTGCAGTGACCTGGGTTTTCTTTCATCTCCTCTGCCTGAAACACATCTAGTAGATTCATGAATGTTTGAGTCAGTGTGTTTCAGAGCCTGGTGAACTGAATAAGGCAAAATAATGACCCAGCTCGGAGGGGAAAGCCCTGTGGAGAAACAGCTCTCCTGAAGGCAGTAGGAATGTATCACATGGGTCAGAATTTGTGAACCTTTCCAGCTTCAGGCTTTTGTATACATGACCAGGAAATGACTATGCCCACAGCCTGGGAAATACAAGGAACAGAGATGCTGTTTATGTTTCAGTGAGTCCTAAGTACTAGGTGGAAAACACATAAAGAAATAAAAAGACTCCCTTGTGCTCAGTGTGAAACAAAGTTTAGAGCTTAAACTAGTTTTTAAAAAATTATCTGTAGCTGAGAAATGACTCAAAAAGCTGGAACATATGCTTTGCATGTGGGAGTCCTGAGTTCAATGGATCGTTGGCACCACATGGTCCCCTAGCAACTCTGAGAGTGCCCTGCCTCAAAATTTATTCTTCCATCATCCTGTTTTAAGTTAGGAAATTTAAAAAGAAGAAAATACTGATTAAATCCACCTCCAGAGCCAAGGTCACATCATTATTTCTAATGATCAGCCCTACTGCCCAAAGGATTGTTCTTCTCTGAGCTTGAAGCATCTTTTTTGTTTTCCTACACTTAACAAAGCAATGTATGACCCTAGACGTCTAAGTCTGTTTTTATTACACGAAGGTCTTTAAGAATAGTCAAAAATCACTTCAACAAGTGAGTTTAGCTAAATGATTTTTGATTAATTTGTTTTTGGAATTCAATTTTCTTCAACTGTGGATCCCCAATCCCTGTCACAATCTATAAGAGAGCAAAGGCTACACAGATATTAGTAAAATAGAAAAACAGCTTCAAAAAATTTCTTCTCTTCCCTTTGTTGTAATGACCAAAGGCTGCACATTTAAATTAACTTTTAATCAGAGCATCTTTATTTACAATACTATTAACAGGTTTTCATATATACAATATCCCAACACCACAACCTCCACCAGAACTTTTCCCCACCGCCCCACCCTTGGCAGCTCAGTTCTGTAGTTCTTAGGTCTTATAGCCTTTGGCTATATTCGTAGAACTTTCTGTATATGTCCCTTTCATCCTGACTGACTTTTTTCAGGTCTATACTTTTTCATTCCATCCATGTAGCAGAAAATTGCATTACTTCATCTTTTCTTAGATCCCAGTAGTAGTGAATTAAACATATACAATCATCGATGCTTGGACCTGGGTTGTTTCCAGATTTTTGTTATTGTGTAAAAATAGTTTATCTTTTCTATTGCCTTGTGGCCCTTTATACATCTATGCCATTGTTTCTGTTTGCAGTCATTTATGTTTGGACATGGGTTAATTTCGGATATCTTCTATAGTGCTGCAATAAGTAGGCAAGCAATTGTCTTTTTTGAATAATTTCTAATTCCTTGAAATTGCTGAGTTGTTTGGAAATCCGATTCATGATTTTTTTTATTTTGGGGCCACACCTGGTGGTACTCAAGGGTTACTTCTGGCTCTGCAGTCAGAAACCCCTTGGCAAGTCTAGGAATACCATATGGAGTACTGGAGATCAAACTGGGGTTGATTGAGTGCAAAGCAAACACCCTACCCACAGTACTATCAGAGTTCTGCTCATCATAATTCTCATGAGATGCATTCCTGTTGTTGAGTCTGTTGACATTCTCACCAACAACAAATGAGGATCTCTTTTTTCCCAATGGGTTTGTTTTTTGTGATGTGTACCTAGCTCCCTGGTGTAGATGATATCTCATTGCTTGGATTTGCATTTTCCTGATGCCAAGCAATGCCACCTGTATGTCTTTGAGGATGGGTCTGTTTATCTTCTTCCAAGTCTTAGATGAAGCTATGCAGTTTGATGTTCGATTTTGAACTGTGCAGGTTGTAATTCTTGTACACTTGGTCCCAGTGCTCATAAAGGTTTTCAGAAATCTCTTATAGTTCTGGCAATCACAGACACCAGCTCTACCAGGGTTAAATGGCTGCCTGCCTTGTGCTCAATGTATGTGGAACATCAGGACAGTTGACCAAGTTTGCAAAGCAATTGCTCTATGCCCCAGCATTATTCCTTCAGACCGTAAAGGTACTTTCATTCTTGTGAAAATACAGAATAGATAGAATGAAAATCAACAGAGTTGACTGTAACTCAATCATGAGCAACTTTGTAACTGAAAAAACAACTGCTATGATTAACCGTATACCTATGGTGTTTAAATAAAGTAATTAAAATTACCTAGTTAAACGACAGTTATTTTCTTTTTTTAAATTAATATCTTTATTTAAACACCTTGATTACAAACATGATTGTGGTTGGGTTTCAGTCATATAAAGAACACCCCCCTTCACCAGTGCAACATTCCCATCACCAATGTCCCAAATCTCCCTCCTCCCCACCACACCCCCGCCTGTACTCTAGACAGGTTTTCTACTTCCCTCATTCATTCACATTGTTAGGATAGTTCTCAATGTAGTTATTTCTCTAACTGCACTAATCACTCTGTGGTGAGCTTCATGTAGTGAGCTGGAACTTCCAGCCCTCCTCTCTTCTCTCTGAAAATTATAGCAAGTATGCCTTTTATTTTTCTTAAAACCCATAGATGAGTGAGACTATTTTGCATCTATCTCTCTCCCTCTGACTTATTTCACTCAGCATAATAGATTTCATGTAAGTCCATGTATAGAAAAATTTCATGACTTCATCTCTCCTGACAACTGTTATTTTTAAGTACACAAACTTGTGTTTACCAATGTCTCAGTTCTAGGAACAGAAATTAGCCATAGCAATGATGACAGTACAAACACAAAGGTACATAAAATTAGGTCATCGAGGGAAGAGGGGTGACACTACAGTTCCAGTAACCCAACGAAGCAAGTGAGTGTTAAACTAACTTGGAAGCAGAGTTCTTGTCTCAGTCTTTTTTATATTTACCCTCTTTCCATTGCCATAGTTTCCCCTAATCTGGGCTGCCCATGGGGATAGTAAGACAATATTCAAGGCACCAGTCTTAAGGGGATGAAGTGTTTAGGGAGGAAAGCCCAGTGCTTTCAATGCAAACTAGGTGACATCATCAGGGTGCTGTTCTCACTAGAAATGACTTTATATTCCTAATAAACATTCAGCTGAAAAATAAGAGAATGGAAAACACGAATTATGCAATTGAGACCTGTGACTTCCTGTTAACCATTATGGAGGAGGTGAGAAGAGAATAGTAATAAAGAAACTTCTTAAATGCTTTTGACATAGTGCTGCTTCTTTTCCCTATCTATATTATATACAGAGGAAGTACTGCTTTATCTGTTGATTACTCGAAGTGAAAGCCTCTTAGGAAAATAATATTGTTTAGAGAAAGGACCTTTGAAATAATGAATACATATGCTTCAAATAATCACAATAATCTTTTAGGGAAAGAAGTTGTTTTTGTTATTTCGTGGTTTTTGTTTTTGATTGATTGGTTTGGGGGCCATAACTGGCATGGTTCAGGGCTTATTCCTGGCTTTACTCGGGGATCACTTCTGGTGATCCTCAGGGTAGCATATGGGGTACCAGGGATAGACCCCAGGTCAGTTGTGTGCAAAGCAAACACTTTGTCTTCTGGCCTCACATTCTACTAATACATAATCTCATTACCATGACTTTGATAAGACTTCATTGCCTAAGTCTTAGGTCCTGTTTAGCTTTTAAAAGTGTACTAGCTGCTTAATTTAGAGACTATATTTAAGGCTTGATTTTTTTTTCAATTCTTTTTGTTGGCAATAATTCCCAGATGTCATAGTTTCCTTGAATAATTTAAGTCTGAAAAACTAAGTTGAAAACCAACTGTAGCCCAGACTAATTAAAACAGCAGCTTCCTGTATATCACACCTTTGCTCAGACCACAGCTTTCTTAAGAATGTATTTTAAACATCAGATTGGATCAGCTATAAACCCTAGAAGAATTTTCTATCCGTGAAACTTTTGAGAAAAGGGAGAAGAATGTCATAATGTTAGAGATGAAAACATATTCTTGACTAAATCACTTTTAGTATTTTGAAAGTCTGAAAGAATCTAGCAGGATGTCCCAATGAGCTCTGCACACTCTGAGGGGGCCAGCATTCTATTCCTGTTCGCCCCTTGTTCATTCTTATGAAAAGGTGACCTCAAAGGACCCCCCCCTGCATATCCATCTGACTCAATTTCCTGGACCAGGGCAAAGTGAAGATCATCTAATGTATCAGATGACACATGGGACTGTGAAACCACTGGTCAGGTATACTGGAAGCTTACTTCCAGTTGGACTGGATCGTGGTAACCAGGAATCACTCTTCTTGGAGAGCAGCAGGGAGACATAAAAAGGACTGTGCATTGCCATTGTGTGCTAGTTCAGGTGCTGCCCAAAGTGCTATATTATGATTCTGATTCTTTTAAGGCAATATTTATTAGCTGCTCCACCTGGTACCCTCCAGAACCAGTTTCCCTCACCCTAGTAGTCATCCTAGGGATGGGGGTTAGCTGCTGGAATCGGAACAGGAACAGCTGCTCTGGTAAAAGGAGACATAAAGTCAGTCCAGTTAAAAGCTGCTGTCAAAAAGCCTTAAAATTTGCTATATCCAAATTTCAAAACTTGCTCACCTCCCTATTGGTCAGGTAAAACTCTTGGTACATGGTTTCCAGGGCATACCAGGCAGCGAAATCTAGTCTCAGGTTTAGAGACTGACATTAGAGAAAAGGGGGGAATGAAAAGGAAAAAGTTTAAAAAGTCTCTGCATATGCCTGGAAAGCCCCCAAAGGTTAAGGTGACCGCAACTGAAAATTCACTGAACCTGTACAACCTGTTAACCTGTTATTGTGTCTGTGATAATTGTTCCAAATGTTCCCTGAAATCTAAAAGTCACTAAACTTCCTGAAATCAATGGTCATGTTGTGTTCTGTAAATTTTCCATTGTACTGGAGTGTTATAAAAGAACTGCTGGATTTGGGATCAGGGCTCTCAGTCTCTAGCCATATAGCCATGCTGGGTGCCCAGGCACATATGCTTGAACAATAAACCCCTTGCTGTTGCATGAACTTCGAGTCTTGGTGTCAATGAACAGCTCTCCAGTCCTTTTACTTAGAGCAGGGGTCTCAAACTCGCAGCCCAGGCCATTTGCGGCCCTCTGTACATTTTGTGGCCCGCGGCCGGCCTTCAAATAGCGCAGTATTCATGATTATTCGCTTACCGAATAATCGCAATAAAAATCACATTAGTAAGAAAAAATTGCTTTAAACATTCGCATGCCTCGAATGTTTAATGCGACTTTTTCCAATTTTTTTCATACTAATGCAATTTTTATTGCGAATATTCGGTAAGTGAATAATCGCTAATACTTTGCACCTACCACAGACATCATTTCCGTTGCTCCTGCCCTCTGTCCCTTGCATTATGGGAGGCCTAAGGGAGAGAAGGGAGAGAAGTTTATTACAGAATTAGATTTTGTCATGCCTTCATCATGACTTCATCAAAGCCTGCAGTGAAGAGAAAGATTTATGACGAGCACAGACAATTTCAGAAAAAGTGGGAGACGCAGTATTTTTTTGTTGAGTACAGGGGCATCCCCACATGTCTTATTTGCTCAGAGAAAGTTGCAGTGCACAAGGAATACAACTTGAAACGCCATTATTCAACTAAACATGTTGAGGAATGTGCAAAATATCAAGGAAATAAGAGAGCCAAGTGGGTTGCCAGTCTTAAAGCATGTTTAATGAGGCAACAAGATTTCTTCAAGAAAGCAACCAAAGAGAATGTTGCATCAGTTGAAGTTAGTTACATGGTTAGTGAGATAATTGCTAAGGCAGGGAAACCATTCACAGAAGGAGAGTTTGTTAAAAAAAAATGCATGTTACAGGCTGCAAGTATTATCTGTCTAGAAAAGAAAGGTCATTTTAGCAAAATCAGCCTTTCTGCCAACACTGTGGCAGAGAGCATTTCTGACATGTCAAGTGACATTTATCATCAACTGTGTGAGAAAGCCAAATGTTTTGATGCATACTCAGTTGCTCTTGACGAGGGCACAGATATAACAGACACTGCACAGCTTACAATTTATGTCTGTGGTGTTGATTGCAATTTTGAATTGACAGAGGAGCTGCTCACAATAATTCCAATTCGTGGCCAGACCACCGCTAATGAGATATTTCAGCATCTGTGTGATGCCATTGAGAATGCAGGTTTGCCATGGAAGAGGTTTGTTGGAATAATAACTGATGGACCGCCATCAATGACAGGGAGGAAAAATGGACTGGTGGCACTTGTTCAAAAAAAACTTGAAGAGGAGGGTGTAGAGAAGGCCATTGCTCTTCACTGCATTATCTAGCAGCAGGCCCTTTGCAGTAAATTCCTGCCATGTGACAATGTGATGTCTGTTGTTGTGAAATGCATCAACCAAATCAGATCCAGGGGTTTAAAGCACAGGAAGTTCCGTGCTTTTTTAGAGGAAATGGAGTCAGAATATGGAGATGTGCTCTATTTCACCGAGGTACGTTGGCTCAGCAGGGGAAATGTCCTGAAAAGATTTTTTGAGTTGAGAGAAGAAGTGAAAGCCTTCATGGAGAAGGATGGGAATGATGTTTCTGAGTTGAGTGATCACAAATGGCTCATGGATTTAGCTTTTCTTGTTGATATCACACATAAGCTGAATGTACTAAACAAGATGTTACAAGGCCGGGGCAGTTTATCAGTGCTGCCTATGACAACGTGAGAGCATTCTCTACAAAACTTGTAATGGAAACCCCAGCTCTCTCAGACAAACCTTTGCCATTTCCCAGCATGCAAGAAACTTGTGAATGCAGGCATACCATTCAGTGGTGAGAAATATGTTGATGCTATTTTTAAGCTAGAGAAGGAATTGGATCACAGATTTGCAGATTTCAAAAAGCACAGAGCCACTTTCCAAATTTTTGTGAACCCCTTTTCCTTTGATGTGCAAGATGCCCCTCCTGTGATTCAAATGGAGCTCATTGACCTGCAATGCAACTCTGATCTCAAAGCCAAGTTCAGGGAGATTAGTGGAAAAGCAGACATGCATGGGCAATTTTTGAGAGAATTGCCCCCCAGCTTCCCTGAGCTTTCCCGAATGTTCAAGCAAACCATGTGCCTTTTTGGGAACACATATTTGTGTGAAAAGTTATTCTCCACATTGAACTTCAATAAGTCAAGTACAGGTCTAGACTTAATGATGATCATCTTCCAGCCATACTGAGGGTCTCAACTGCTTCCTCTCTAAAGCCAAATGTGGTTCAGATTTGTGAGAAGAAGTGCTTGGCAGCAAGGAATAGGCAAAAGATGCCATGTTCAGAAGAACTGTTCATGATCTTCACTCAATGTTCTATTCATGTTCAGAAGAAATAATTTAAACTGTTAATAATGACATTTGAGGACTTTTTTTAGTGAAATCCCTTATGCGGCCCTGCCTCACCCTGACTTTGCCTCCTGCAGTGCCCAGATAAATTGAGTTTGAGACCCCTGACTTAGAGCATAAGGCCAGAAGTGCCTCCCCTCTCAGAATTACTGTGTGTGGCATCAACACTCAGAAAGCAAAACAAAAAGTAACAACAACAATAACAACAACAACAAAAAGCCTTAATTACTTTGGGAGAACTTTCTCCAGGAGAAAGTTACTTTTTGGAAGATGGCGACCTTGTCAAATGGTGCTCATAGTGCCCCAAAAGCAGTTCTCTACTAACCTAGCTAGGGCTTGAGGATGTGGCATTACTCTGTAGTGACGTGGGGTTGAGGATTATCCTGGTATCCTCATTAGTTCTGGTTGGACCACCAGGACCATGCTCAGTTATACTTAGGAGTCCAATTGGTGTCACAGATCCAACTGCGGTGAACCTCACTCCTGTATATTTTCCTTGCCCCCCCCAAAAGTTACCTTTTTAAAATAAAAAAATTTCCATTGACTTTATTGCATGGTTTTGTAATTATTTTTTTATCTATTTTCTCTAGGATTTTTTTTTTTTGGCTGACATTCCAATTGGAAACACTTTCTAAATGATATCTTTAATCTTGTAACCTCTTCCAGGTAAAAGTCGACCAATGGATATTTTGATTGTCATCCTGCATGGATCTTTCTGTCTCCTTGTGAAACCTAACCTTTACATTCTTTTCAATTAGCAATAATCGCGCCTCTGATACATTATTTTCTTTTCTTTTTAGTAGTGCCAGGAATCAAACCTATGTCTCCTACTTGCACTTTAGCTCTGAGCCACACTATCAGCCTTTAATAGGTTCCTAAATTAGTTCAACCTTATTCGGGCTTGGTTGAGTTGTGTAATCAGACTTTCTGAGTTTGAACAGCATCATTTTTTAAAAATATTTCATCAAATTCAACAGTATCATTTTTTTTTGTTTGTTTGTTTTTGAGCCACACCCAGTGACGCTCAGGGGTTACTCTTGGCTCATTGCTCAGAAGTCGCTCCTGGCGGGCACAGGGGACCATATGGAAATGACGGGATTAGAACCACCGTTGGTCATGGGTTGGCCTCTTGCAAGGCAAACACCCTACCACTATGCTCTCTCTCTGGCCCAACAGTATCATTTTTTAATGAAATAGACTTTGAATATGTTTGTCTCCCATATCTGAGGTCCTGTACTATGTCCCTGTCAAAATTCTGTAGGGTAAAGAGATTGTTGTAATATAGGTACTAGGAGAGAAGGCCAGATTAAAAGAAAAAGGAGAAAAATTGAGAAGGTGATGCCCATTTGATGTGATTTTCTTAGTACCCAAATCATGGTCTGGCAATAATTGGTCAATACTGACTTGGGGAACAAGTGAACATTTGAATTAATGAAAGAATCAATGGTGTTGGTAATGTTTGCCATCTTTAGCTAGAGGTGTAGAGGCAATTATTCACAGAGGTAGACAGCCATTACAGGCAACAAAATTCATATCCAAAGGTCTAGAAACAGAAGCAATGGAGGTTGTGGATATAGCTGGAACTGGCCCAGACAATTTATGGACATCCTTGGTGCATGAATGAGAATCATGGAAAGGTGGGATGATATAGCTTCAAGCCATGGTTACTCTTCATAGTAAGAACAAATTCACAGGGCAAAATTATTCTTTTATTTACTATTTATCCTAGCAGAGGTCATAAATTATGTCTAAGCCAGAGTGTATGATTCTACTTCTAGTCCTACCAACGCATTGGCCAGTTGGTTTTTCCATCTGATATTTCCTATCAGGCAAGAGTTTGGGAAAGAGGGATATGGGGTACATTGGTGGTGGGAAAGCTGCTCTGGTAAAAGGGGATATGCGTTTTATGGCAAAAACCCAATTATAAACCATGATGCTTAAATAAATAAATGGTTATTTTTTAAAAAAGGGGAAAAAAGAAAAATAACCTTGGAGGCTGGAGTTGATAGTATATATCATGAAACCATAACCCCAAGATAATGAACATTTTTATTCTCTAAAAGTTCCCTTTAGCCCCTTCATAGTCTCCTCTTCTTTGCCCTAGCCCTTTTGTCCCAGATCTCATCCCAATAATCTTTTTTGCTTACTACTGATTTACTTGCATGTTTTTCAGTTTTAATATAAATAAAATATTTCATATATATTTTCTAACTATGTATCACTTGTATATGTAGTTAGTTAGCTGGTTAGTTGGCTTCTTAGTTGTAGGAGCCACATTCTTGGATGCTTGGTGGCTGCTAGGATCACACCTATCCATGCTCAGAGAGCCATATTGTGCTAAGGCCAGGGCCAAATGCAAGGTATGTATTCTCCCTCTAGAGCTATATCATAGGCATGCAAATGGTTTATTTTTCATAATTTTAGTCATTTTTTATGCCATGAAATATGCAAAATGTAAAAAGATGATCAAATTTTTATTCATGGCAGCTACTGTCCCTTAATTTATATCTGTTTCAAGACTTATGAATGTCACCTTAAAATATTAAGTAGATATCTACATTTTAAAAAGAATGTGATAATGAGGTTGAAAAGAGGAAAGAATAGACAATAATTGCTCATAATATCTCAGGGATCAAAGTGCAAACTTTGATGTGCAAGTCCCAAAATTTGTGCTGTTTTTTTTTTATTTCCTGCATAGGCACAGTAAATATTGGGGACATTAGAGAGGAAATTCCTTTGGTCTAAAAGCCACAGGGTTTCTCCACCTTTGAAGTATACTGTCATGGGAATAACTATAGACTCCTTGCATTCCCACCATCACATAGCATCCCAGGTACCACCAGATATATTCATGGGGGCTCCAGCCTGCTGGTCCCAAGCAGTGCCATATCACACCCTAGCATTGAACTGTTTGACCTTTTGGGATAGAGGATACCTGAGACTGACACCCTAAACATTACTTGAGAACGCCCCTCCTCTTCGTTCCCTAAATGATTTTCCAGATATAATATTTTCAGTCTTTAATCTTGACATTTTGTCCATGTATTCATGGGTATAAAATTTAGATGGTTGATATTGTTGTATGCCATAAGTTCTACAATTTCAATTATTCCATGGTGGTTTTATAAACTAGCAGTTCAGGCAGTGAGTGTTTCAGTCCGATCCATGAAAATGTATCTTTAGTTGGCTATGGCGCTGATACCTTTCCCACCTTGATGCGATTACATTACTAAAGAACACTTAAAGTGAGCAGGGTCACATTTACAGACTCATAGGCAGATAATGCTTGGCTTTGGATGGTACATGGTACAGATCTCTGGGTGCCAGACAGTGGTCTCCTATGTTGAGTATCAGTTTCCCTGCTTGCAAAACAAGATCAGTAGTTATCTGAAAGCATTGTGTTGTACTTTAAGAAAGCAGTGAATAGGAAAATTTTATGACTTCATCTCTTCTGACGGCTACATAATATTCCACTGTGTATATGTACCACAGTTTCTTTAGCCATTCATCTGTTGAAAGGCATCTTGGTTGTTTCCAGAGTCTGGCTATTGTAAATAGCGCAGCAATGAATATAGGTATGGGGAAGGGATTTTCTAATTGTATTTTTGTGTTCCTAGGGTAGAATAGCTGGATTGTATGGGAGTTCAATTTCCAGTTTTTTGAGGAATCTCCGTATTGTTTTCCATAAAGGCTGGACTAGATGGCATTCCCATCAGCAGTGAATAAGAGCTCCTTTCTCTCCACATCCCTGCCAGTCCTGGTTGTTCTTGTTCTTCGTGATGTGCACCAGTCTCTGTGGTGTGAGATGGTAGTTTTGATTTACATCTTCCTGATGATTAGTGATGTGGAGCATTTTTTATGTGTCTTTTGGCCATTTGTATTTCTTCTTTGAGGAAGTGTCCTTTCATTTCTTCTCCCCATTTTTGATATACATGGAATCTATTAGTTAAATAAAATAAGTCAGAGGGAGAGAGATAGACATAGAATATTCTCACTCATCTATGGGTTTTAAGAAAAATTAAAGACATTACTGTAATAAGGCCCAGAGACAATAGAGTTAAGAGCTGGAAGGGCTGGAAGACCAGCTCACAATTTGAAGCTCACCACAAAGAGTGGTGAACTCTGTTAGGGAAATAACTACACTAACAACTAGCATGACAATGTTAAAGAATGAGAGTCGAATGCCTGTCGCAAATACAATCAGGGGTGGGGAAGGAGGGGGACATTGGTGGTGGGACTGTTGCACTGGTGAAGGGAGGTATTCTGTTTATAACTGAAACCCAACTACAAACATGCTTATAATCATGGTGCTTAAATAAAAATTTATATATATGTATATATATACAAAAGAAAGCAGTGAATAGCAAAAGATACATAGAAGGTATTGATAAATTTGATAAATGTCATTTCTCTCTTTCTCCATCCTTCCCAAGAATCTTACTCTTTAGCTTCCCAATGAGCAAATAGAAGGGCTTCTTTTATTTATTCCAGTGTTAGCAATTTTCATATTATTTCTGCTCCACACCTATCTCAGATGCAGCACATAACTAGATCTTGAGTGTCTGTTGGATAAAAGCCCAAAGGAGACTTTTTCTTTCTAATAGTGGCATTTAGTGCAACCCACAGCTGTGCAGACTGAGATGTGAAATAGACTGTTTGGGGAGCCTGCCCCACATAAATTTACAGGGGTTTTATTAGAACTGAAACTGTGTGTGACAGTCCTGGGTATGCTATTGCACCCTGGGTGGAAGGTGACAGCTCAGAAGAGAAACCAAGAGTTTACTCCTTGTGCCTCATTTAATGAATGGGGCACCCTGGGAAATTGTGCTTGTCAAGAGTCTTTAGCATAGAGTGTTGACCCAAAAGTGGAGATTAGTAACCAAATACTCTGCCCTTGTGAATGATGCAAATAAGTTTTCATGGGGAACATTAAGGAGATTCTGTGAGACTTAAATACTTAGATACTTTTAAATATGAAGAGAATATACTGCAGGTAAGGCATTTGCTTTGCATGTAACCAACCCCAATTTGATTGGTGCCTGGCACCAATAACATCCCCTGAGCATAGAAACAGGAGTAGCTCCTGATCATTGCAAGATATAACCCAAGACCTACTATATATAGTATATTTATATATAGTATAGTATATACAGTATATGTGTATGCATATATGTATATGTATATATTGGATCATGTTGACTTACATAAAGAGAAAATGGCAAAAGTGTTTTCAACGTCTGAGGAAACATTCCTGATCTGAATCTAACCATTATCTGGCAGCAGTTTGTTCTCTGAGGACAGATACCCTCTGTGCTCTGAGATCATTCATCTGGCTCTTCTCATTCACTTTTCTATCAGAGAAAGAGCAGAAAAAAGGCAGAGTAGGACCCTGAGGGACCTCATGAAACTATAGCAAAGGAGCATGGTTTTGAAAGATGGAGTGTAAGACTGAGTTGAGAACAGGCTAGAAAAAAAATTGAAGAACCATTGTAATAAGAGGAATCCAATACAATTTACAAATGAAAGAGGGAGGGAGTGATAGTCTGGGAGTTAGGTTCTTTTTTTAATTTAATTTTATTTTTTTGGTTCTTGGGTCACACCCGGCAGCACTCAGGGATTACTCCTGGCTCTATGCTCAGAAATCGCTCCTGGCAGGCTCTGAAAACCATATGGAATGCTGGGATTCAAACCAACGACCTTCTGCATGAAAGGCAAACACCTTACCTCCATGCTATCTCTCTGGCCCCAGGAGTTAGGTTCTTGCCTTGTATCCTATATCAGCTTTGGCTTGAATCCCTGTACCAGCTCCATCAGAGATCACCTCTGAACACAGTCAAGAATCGCCCTTGAGTTGCTGAAAAAGAATTTTAAAAATGAGGAAAGAGCGTCAGGGAGATGAGTCAAAGGCTCAAGTGTGTACCTAGTGTGAACAGGGCACCATTCTATATCCCAGCCATTGTCTCCTTAGGCACCTCTGGGTGAAGCCCTGATGGCTTTTAAAACTGCTGTGAGGTCCCTCAAAATATTTAAGGAATGCTGGTTGGCACACTTCAAAGGACTTTGTTCAATATTCCAGAAATACTTTGGGAAGGGCAGTAAAATCTGCCAGAGTTCCAGGCTGACTTTATTTGGAAGACAAAAATGAGATGAGAGGATAAAGGAACTGAAGACGGGGGTACTCCATAGGTCTGTAGGAAAGCAAGGTTTGAAGGATATTTCCTCTCAGCTAACAATCAGAAAATATCATTCTACCTTCCCTGACTCCTTCAAAGAACATTTAAACTTATTTGTTAACACCTTTATCAAAAAAAAGTTGTGAGATAGGGGCCGGCGCGGTGGCGCTAGAGGTAAGGTTTCTACCTTGTCAGCGCTAGCCTAGGAAGGATCCCCCGGAGTCCCATATGGTCCCCCATGCCAGGAGCGACTTCTGAGTGCATAGCCAGGAGTAACCTCTGAGCATTACCGGGTATGTCCCCCCCCAAATAAAAGTTGAGAGATAAGGGGTCAGAGCAATAACACAGAAGGTCGGGCATTTGCCTTGTATGCAGTTGACCTGCTTTCGATCCCTGATTCCCATCTGGTCCCCTGAACCTACCATGAGTAATTCCTGAATGAAGAGGCAGGAGATACCCTGAGCGTTACTGAGGGTGTGTCCCCCAAACAAATAAACAAACAAACAGACAAACAAAATACAACAAGTAAGATATTTTCTCAGCCTAATTGAAATGTTCTTTCAGCCTTGTTCTTTATCTGTGATGGGGAGATAGTTCTCCCTGCACCCCCCAAAAAGCTGTGAGAATCAGTACAGTGATTAGCAGACCCTGGCTCTCCTCAACCATCTCCAAAACTTGCCCAAAGCCTCCCTAGGGCGTGAACACTGGAAAACAGTTGAGATCCGTGGTGATTGTCTTTGATAAACTGGAAAGTAGAGAAAGCTAATATTCGGTAACTTTCCATTAGAAACCAACAACTATGGTTTTGCCCAATGGAAAAAAAATCTGTCGTGGGCCTAATTCTAGTTTTCAGATAGTGTAATAAATATGGTAAATTCAATTAAGAAAAACTATTTTGTTGGGGAATCTCTCAGACTTTTTAAGGGCGTGTATGGACCCAGTATTTAGAATTCTAGGGGAGTTTCTAGTAGAGAATCACACTTGTTGGGACTTTGACCTTTTGGCTGATTTAAACTTGTCAGGCCTGACCACAGTCATGGTCCCAGGCACAACCTTTTTTATTTTTTTTCTCCCTCGAAACTGTTTATCTTCTCAGTTTTGTTAAGGCTGGCCAAATCATTTCCTTTATCAAAAAAAGTAGCTGTTTTGCTTTGTGTTTTCATAAATTGAAGTTAAATAAGCAGTATTTCATCTGTCCTTTTTTTGAGCAAATTTATAACTATCCCTAATGTGATATTCATGTGACCTACTTTTTCTCAGTAAGTTTTCTTACTTTCTGTTACATCTCTAAGTTAAAATATGGAAAAACTCTCTTATATCAATCTTGGAGACTTTTGGTCTACAGATATTTTGGTATTGCTATAAATACCACATAAGCAACACCTGATCAAAATAATGAGGGCTATCATTGAGATTATCTCCCTATAGTCAGACATAAAAATAGCAGAAAGGATTAAAAATAATCTGGACTGAAAAATAAATCATACCTTGAAAATTTCTACTAATGGACAGAAAGAGAGTAACAGAAGATAAGGCCCTTTCCTTGCATTCTGCTGATTTAGGTTCAATCCCAGAGGACTTCTGGGTCTGCTAATCACTGCACTGTCCTCTGAGCCATGCCAGGAGTGTTCCCTGGCACACAGCCTGCAGTATGCCTGACTACTGCCAGATGTGATTTCTCTTCCCCCCACCAATTAATAATGCCTATGGAGCAACTATATGCTCCCTTATTTATAATTTTAAAGAAGAGAAAGAAAAAATATTTTTGGCTTAGTTTGGATAAATGAAAACCACACTCACTGGCCTTTATAAACAACAACAACAAAACTATCCAAACCAAGAGGCAAAAACAGTATTTAAGATAATGACCCAGTGTTGACATGCACATGTGTTTCTGGATTGAAAAGGCAATTAAATCCTGACTGATTTACTGGCCACATATTAATGGGCAAATTACTTTATCCCTTGTCACTTCACTATATTATCCGTGTCAGGTGAAGAAAATAACAGTGTTGTATCCATTATGCTAGTATGAAGACCAGAAAACCTAACTCGTGAATAGAATTTAGCATGGTGTCCAGCATTCATTTAGAGGATCTTAGTAAACTTGTATCAGAAATATTAAGACATTAAGGCTAGAGTAATAGAACAGGTAAGGTGCTTGCCTTGCATGTGGCTGACCTGGATTTGATCCTCAGCATCCCATATGCTCCTCCAACACCACCAGGAGAGATTCCTGAGTGTAGAGCCAGGAATAAGAGCTGAATACTACTAACTGTACCCCTCCCCCCAAAATAAGATAATGATATTTCGAACTATAAATGACATGCTATGTTTTATCAGGAAAATTATAGCGGCACAATAAAGGTTGATCCAGTGAATCTCAGCCCATAAACATGCTTTCAGTACATACTGAGCTCAGCATCCTAAGTTTGACACTAGAGATGGAAGGATGACTAGAACACTAAGTTTCTCCCACACTAAGTTTCCTAAACTCATCTAAAGCTTTTCAGCATTTCACATCTTACTGTCAAATTGGGCCCAGTATATGAAAGAATTGTTTCATTTGTAACAATCACAGTTTCCTACTGATTATATCCAATGTCTAATATCCCTTGACTGATGGACTAAGTGTTTCATCAAGCAACCTGCCACTTCTTCCAACCGTAGCAACATTCTCATCTTTCAAGAATTCCAGGAATGCTTCCTCATACACATGGGGTTTCTCCACCTCTGGTACTACTCAGGGGGTCTGATCTAAATCCAACATGGGCCATGAGCATGTTGTCACTCCATCATATGCTGCCCCTGAGGGTGTTTGCTTGCTGTTCCTAAAATGATTTGGTAATTGATCTACATCTCCCCAAGCCCACTCTCACTATGCAGAAATACCTCAACTCTAAGGCAGTAGTTAGTTGTGCTTTTACTAAACGTCCACTAAATGGTGAAACAGACAGGATTAGATATGTGTTCTGATGTGCCTCTTGCTATGCCAACTTGAAAAAGCTCCCAGGACCAAGTTGATTGATTTGCCAACAGAAGCATAGAAGCACAAATGAGGCCCCCCTCGGGTTCCAAGTTTCTTCTTCAGATCTGTGATCTAATGGATGGCTAATTATTGTTGGCTTGAGATTGATTATAAAACAAAAATGAGGAGAGCAGGAATTCTAACACCACTGAATCCAACTTAACATTACTGATGATTTGGTGAAGGTTCTAATGACCTGCCCCAGATTCCTCAGTTGCAGAAAAGCTGACCTGGGACTTGGCTACTGTTTCCTCCTGTAGTTGTCAGCCCAACTCCCTGATGTACCCACAATCTCAGACTAGCCACAAGCACTCAGGGCTGATGCCAGCACTAACCAGAAGTTAGGAGCTATTTTATTTTCAGTTCATATTTGCCAGTAAAGATAATTAAAAACAACATTTAAAAACCAGGAAATTGGGGGCTGGAGAGATAGCACAGTGGTAGGGCATTTGTACAAGGTCTACACACGATTCATCTGGGTTCAATCCCCAGCATCCCATATAGTCCCCCAAGCCTGTCAGGAGTGATTTCTGAATGCAGAGCCAGGAATAACCTCTGAGTGCCTCTGAGTGTGGCCCAAAAACCAAATAAATAAATAAATAAATAATAAAGTAAAACCAAGAACATCCTAAATACCTATAATAGAAAAATAGTTCTATGACTATACCCTAAACAATAATTTTCTGAATACATTTATTTAAACCTATTATAATTTTTGAAGAGTGTTAACATGAAAAAATAATCCTGAAGGGTTTATGTACAGAGTAAATAGCATAGGGTGTAAATTTATCTCAATTTTATCTCATACTTTACAAAATAATTAACTTTTGAAAGTAAAAGAAATTGACAGTATATTAGTAGCACTTTTTCTAGTGGGTAAAGTTAGAAATGATTTAATTTAATTTAATTAATTAATTTATTTTTGGTTTAGGGGCCACACCCTTTGACACTCAGGGGCTACTCCTAACTATGTTCTCAGAAATTGCTCCTAGTTCAGGGGGACCATATGGGATGCTGGGAATCGAACAAAGGTCCATCCTAAATTGGCTGCATGCAAGGCAAATGCCCTACTGCTGTGCTATTGCTCTGGCCCCTAGAGATGATTTAGGTTTGTTTATTTTAATTTTCCTGTGTATTGCATATTTTATTAAGTGGTTACTGGTTCTATTTATGTGATCATGCATTGCTTAACGGATATATTCTGAGAAATGCATTTGTCAGGCAATTTTGTTTTTATGCCAACCTCATAGAGTTTATAATGGAATAATAGAGTAGAATAATATACCTGTGCTGCTATATATAGTAGAATAATAGAATATATTATTCTCCAAATAATACTTCTCTATTTTGCTGTCATGGGAATTCAGGAGGTTATTTTAGAAGAAAAACTGGGTCATTCATGACTTCTTAATTTCCCCTGATGGTATGTACTATAGTGACTAGAAAGGAGATATCTTGCAAGCACCAGTATGCTTTGTATGGTCTGTGACCGACTAAAATATCATAGGTAGCATGGTACAGTAATCTGAAAGGCAAAATAATTCTCTTCTTCCTTCTTCCTCAATCTTCTTTCTCCTCCTCTTTCTTCCTCCCCTTCTCACTTGGTAGTACTCAGGATTTACTCCTGCTTCTTTGCTCAGGGAACCATATATAGTTCTGAGGATCAAATCAGGGTTAGTGTTATGCAAGGCAAGTGCCTTACTCCCATTCTATCTCTCTGGCCCCAAGACTAAATTATTTCAGTAGACCAATGTGCTGTGCAAACATAAGACTCAATCCTTCTAAAGATGACTGTGTCGGACACTGGAGAATTAGTACAGGGGTTACGGTGTTTGTTTTGCACATCACCAGTTTTAGTTCTGTCTTTTGCATCTTATTTTGTTCCTAAAGACTAAAATGAACGACCCCTGGGATCAGAAGTAAGCCCTGAGAAAAGCCAGGTATAGTCCCCAAACCATAAATTAGTAAGTAAATGTGCACATCAGTTATAATACCATTGAGTGTAATCCTGATGGTTCCTTGCACCACATACCCTGAACAGCACCACATTCTGGGACCGTCATTGAACCATTTAGTTCACTCACTTGACTTAGAATAGAGTCAGCCCGTATAAAGACTTTAGCTTATATTTTGAAATAAGAAATCACTGGGCTATTTTGGTAGAAGAGTAGCAAGATCCAACTCAGATCTAACCAGATCACTCTATAGATATTGAGAAAAAACTTGATTAAGCAAGAGCAGAGACAGATGGGAACGAGTTCAAATAACAGAAATAATCAAGGCCACACAAGGATGGTTGTCAAAGTAGAGTGGATGAAAAGATTCGGTTTCCAGCTAGTTATCCTTTAGAGTGTGGATTATGACACCTTTTTTTTTTTTAGTACCCAGTATTAGTCATCTGAAGTTTCTATTTTTTCTTGTATAATTTTATCAATAAAACTTATGAAAAACCTGAAAATGCATAGGGTAGAATAGGTATTCTCTTTGAAAATATCAGCAAATGTTATTTTAATTTCTGTCTGAAGTTACTGTGCTTGTACCAACAGTTAACCAACAGTTATCTCTCTGGACCCAGATAAAATGGGCCTTTGTACCCCCTAGCACCACCCATTATAGTCCTAAAAACCCTGAAGCACTGCCCTATCTCTCTTGTCTCTGAAACTTTCTAAGCATTTGGAACTTTGGGAGACAATTCTCAAGGAAAGAAAAAGGGAGGGAGAGAGGAAGGGAGGGAGGGGAGGGAGAGACGGGGAGGGAGGAGAGGGTGGGAGGAAGGGGAAGGAGGGAGGGAGGGAAGAAGGGGAGGGAGAGAGAATGGGAGGGAGGGAAGGAGGAAGGAAGAAAGGGAGGGAGGAAGGGAGGGAGGAAGAAAGGAAGAAAATTGAAAGAAAAAGAGAAAGGAAGGAAGGAAGAGAGAAAAAGAAAGAAAGAGAAAGAGAAAGGAAGGAAGGAGCGAAAGAAAGGAGAGAGAAAGAAGGAAAGAGAAAGAAAGAGAGGAAAGAGAAAGAAAGAGAAAGAAAGAGGAAGGAGAAAGGAGAGGAAAGAGAAGAAAGAAGAGAAAGAAAGAAAGAAAGAAAGAAAGAAAGAAAGAAAGAAAGAAAGAAAGAAAGAAAGAAAGAAAGAAAGAAAGAAAGAAAGAAAGAAAGAAAGAAAGAAAGAAAGAAAGAAAGAAAGAAAGAAAGAAAGAAAGAAAGAAAGAAAGAAAGAAAGAAAGAAAGAAAGAAAGAAAGAAAGAAAGAAAGAAAGAAAGAAAGAAAGAAAGAAAGAAAGAAAGAAAGAAAGAAAGAAAGAAAGGAAGGAAGGAAGGAAGGAAGGAAGGAAGGAAAGAAAGAAGGAAGGAAGGAAGGAAGGAAGGAAGGAAGGAAAGAAGGAAGGAAGGAAGGAAGGAAGGAAAGAAAGGAAGGAAAGGAAGGAAGGAAGGAAGGAAAGGAAGGAAAGGAAGGAAGGAAGGAAGGAAAGAAAGAAAGAAAGAAAGAAAGAAAGAAAGAAAGAAAGAAAGAAAGAAAGAAAGAAAGAAAGAAAGAAAGAAAGAAAGAAAGAAAGAAAGAAAGAAAGAAAGAAAGAAAGAAAGGAAGAAAGAAAGGAAGAAAGAAAGAGAGGAAGAAAGAAAGAAAGAAAGAAAGAGAGGAAGAAAGAAGGAAAGAAGAAAAAGAGGAAGAAAGAAGGAAAGAATAGAAACAAAGAAACAAAGAGAAATGAAAGGAAGGTAAGAAATAAGGAAGAGAAAGAAAAAGAAAAGAAAAAATAAAATAAAACAAAACAAAAGAGTATAGATGGACTTCTCTTGCCCCTATCACCAGGAGAAACAGTCTTGATCCAAGGAACATCAAGCGCCAGCTTTGGTCTTTTTTGTAAGTGGGGGAAGAGGAATCTGTTCCCAAACAACATGGAGCTCAGGGGACATGCGGACACTCCTGGAAATTCTCAATCAGGTCACAGGTTCAATACTAAAGCCCCAAGAATCCAAGGACCACCAGGACCATCCCCAAACTGCTCAGGTCCCCTAGAACTGTGACCTTTGGTGTTCAGAGGGCCACATGTTGCTAGGCACCAAACACGGTTAGGAATCTCCTTTACTATTTCTCTAGCTACCCAGGGTCAGTTCATAATTAATTTACACCAGTTAGCAGCAGTAAATAATAATAATAATAATAAAAATAAAAATAATAAGTGTTTTATGGCATGAGGGCAGGACATGGACAGAAAGAGTACAACAGGTAGGGCACTTGTCATGTACACTGCCCAACTGAGCCCACAGTCAACTTAACCTCCCATATGGTTCTCCCAAGCCCAGCAGGAATGAGTCCTGACTGCAGATCCAGGAGTAAGCCCACAGCACTGACAGGTGTGGACCAAAAACAAAAACAAAAAATAATACGAGTTTAAAGTCAAATTTATTCTTTTTAAAGTATGCATCTTTGTTCTATGATCATATAACCTTTAAGATAACTTAGGTTGGAATTTTGTCCTTTATAAAAATTATGATAGTTTACATGGTGGTAGCTGTGGTATTTTCTTTAATATATATTAAAGGACTTATTTAAGGACTGGAGTGATAGTACTGTATGTAAGGTGTTTGCATTGTACTCAGCCATCCTGGGTTCAATCCCCCAAAACCCCACCAGGAGTGATTCCTGAGCACAGAGCTAAGAATAAGCTCTAGCACAACTAGATGTGACCCAATAACAAACCAAACTATAAATAAGTAAATAAATAAATAAATACATAAATATATAAATAAATAAATAAATAAATAAAATGCATTATAGGTGAATGGTTTTTTCCCAAAAAGTCCAACTATATGATTGTTTTTTTAAATATATGTTATGTCAAAAGTCTGCTGATAGGACTCTATCCTAGGCTTTGTCCTAGGATTGGTGCAAACACCAAGACTACCAATTACAGAAGACTGATCAAAACAACAGTGTTGGAACAGAACTTCTAGAACCATAAAGAAAGACTCCATCTTAGGCTTCATCCTATGACCTGTGCAAATACCAAGATTTCTAATTACAGAGACCTGATTTTATCTTCCACGACTGAGCCAAAAAAGACCCAGGGGAGAGTAAAAGAGCATGTAGAGAGCCTGTAGTTATTCCCATGACAGTATGCTTCAAGGGCAGAGAAACCCTTTATCTCTTAGGCCAAGGGAATTCCCTTTCTATTCTCCCCAATATTTACTATGCCTATGGAAAAAATAAAAGAGGCACAAATTTTGTTGTTGTTGTTGTTGTTTTCATTTTGTTTTGTTTTTATTTCAGGATCATGGTTATTGTTTGGTTGCTATCTTTATTGCTGTGGCGCTTTTCAGTTTTTTTGTTTGATTTTTTTGTCATTGTAGGTTTGTTTTGTTTGTTTTCTTGTTTGTCTGGGTTTTTTGTTTTGTGCGTGTATGTGTATTTTTGTTAGGTTTTTCTTCCTTTTTTCCCTTTCTTCTCTTAAATTGATATTTATAACCTCTAGATGGACTCCTCCTGGTTTTTTGTTTGTTTGATCCCGCATTTTTTTTCATAATGATGATTCAACTTGAATCATTCTGTTCTGCCTATCATAAATTGAAAGGGAAATAATGGATGGTACCAAGACCAAACAGTCATATGAATATTGAATAGAAATGAAAAATGACCAGACTTAAACACCAAATCCAAAGCCAATGACAACAGAATCAATGCCCAATCTACAACAAGCTAGACACAGAGAAGACCACTTATACTAGCAGCCCCAGGGGTAAAGGAAGGGGATATAGGATGCATGCTGGGAACAGGGTGGAGGGAGGACAACACTGGTGGTGGAAATGCCCTGATTCAATGTCACTATATACCTAAAATATTACTGTGAAAGATTTGTAATCCACTTTGGTCAAAATAAAAATTATTTTTTAAAAAATAGAGAATATTAAGGACATCTTAAGAAAATGCTATTAAAGTAGAAAAATGAAATTATTTAAAAAAGAAAACAGTTAATTTGTGAAGTAATGCTTGTGGTTTTGTTGTTGTGGAGTACACCTGTTGCTATTTGGAGGACCACATTGTTGAGCATTAAACCCAAGACCTTAAACAGATTATGTGTAGCCACACCACTTGACCTATACAGCTCTGGCCATGATTGTTTATTCGTTTGTTTTTGGGCCACACCTGGTGACATTCAGGGGTTATTCCTGGCTATGCACTCAGAAATCACCCCTGGTTTGGGGGACCATATGGGACGCAGTGGATTGAACCCAGGTCTTCCCTGGGTCAGCCACGTGCAAAGCAAATGCCTTACTGTTGCACTATAGCTCCGGACCCTGGCCATAATTATTTTTTATTTTGTTTTGGGACACACCCGGTGACTCTCAGGAGTTACACCTGGCTGTGAGCTCAGAAATCGCTCCTGGCAAGGGGGGACGCCGGGGATCGAACTGGGGACTGATCCTACATCTAGGATCAGTCACATGCAAGGCAAAGGCCCTACCGCTGTGTTATCACTCTGGCCCCTGGAGTAATTTCTAAGTGCAGAGCCAGGGGTAACCCCTGAGCACCACTGAATGTGGCCCAAAAATAAACAAAAAATAAATAGTAACTTCCTACTTTCTTCCTTTTAACTTTTTTCTCTTCCTTTTTATTTTTTCTTTTTCTTTTTTTCTATTTTTTTCAATAACTTTGCTTTCATTTATTTGGAAATAAATGTATTACAATTAACTGTCAACTGTGTCAAATATATGATACATTTTCTTTAAATAAATTTTAAATAAAGAAAAGGAGAAAGACTCAAATTTGTCTTGATGTATTAGAAGATCAGCACATTTGTGAACATGATATACTGCTGCACAGTAAAGGAATCATTCAGAAAATTGTTTATCTATGTAAGGCAGGTGCAGAAATCTGAGACACAATAGGTTGAAATAAAAATGAATAAGGATGATAAGTGAAAAAGGGATAGATAGCACTAAAGTAAAAATTAAGATAGCATCGTATCTTAAAAAGTGAAAAAAAGATGAGTAGTCTGGATGAAAGAAAATTAAAATTAAAGTTTAAAAAATGATGAGTAGGGCCCGGAGAGATAGCACAGTGGTGTTTGCCTTGCAAGCAGCCGATCCAGGACCAAAGGTGGTTGGTTCGAATCCCGGTGTCCCATATGGTCCCCCGTGCCTGCCAGGAGCTATTTCTGAGCAGACAGCCAGGAGTAACTCCTGAGCACCGCCAGGTGTGGCCCAAAAACCAAAAAAAAAAAAAAAAAAAAAATGATGAGTAGTCTGAATGAAAGAAAATTAAAATTAAAGTTATCAAGAACAAATAAGTTATGGGAAGTCAACTTGAAGCACAAAATGTAGCGCAGGCAATACAACAACAACCCATGTGCAATCCAAAGTTAGAATTCTAACCACAGAACTAACCACAGGTTACCAGATCAGGAGGGCACAGGGGGGTGAGGTGGGGAACATTGGAGAAGATTGGTACAGGGTGGTGTAGGGATGTCAGCACTTTGGTCATGGGCGTGGTGTGACAATTTACTTTTGAAGAGGTGTGAAAAAGTGCTCCTGAAACATATAAAATATATAAACCCAGGTCACCTAGGTGGTTGTTTGTTTTATTTTAAGATGTGGAAATCAGAAGTAGAAAAACCAGCATGCAAGTCATTGCTGAAGAGACCAGAACAATTAGAACAACTATGGATATAACATTTGAAAATATAGTCTAGAAGTAGATATTTCTAGGAAAGAAACTAGTTGGTTATAGATGCAAGGCATTTAATGCAAGCCATAATGCTGAATGTTCTTGTCAGGACATGAGATTTTTCCAACTCTTAAAAATTAGGGTTTTTTTGGGGGGAGGGGGCAGAGCGATGGCACTAGAAGTAAGGTGTCTGCCTTGCCAGCGCTAGCCTAGGACAGACGGTGGTTCGATCCCCCGGTGTCCCATATGGCTCCCCAAGCCAGGAGCGACTTCTGAGCACATAGCCAGGAGTAACCCCTGAGCATTACCGGGTGTGGCCCAAAAAAACAAAAACAAAAAAATAGTTTTTAATTTTGCTCCAGAATTTAAAAGAGAGATTTCCATGGCTTTGTCCTATGGCTATGATGGGTGAATTGGAGGCTGGAAATAGCCCATCATTCAGCGCTAATTCATTATGCGGTAGGCAGTCCACAGTCAGGAGTGTGTAGTGAAAGTGAGGTTAGTCACCAGGGCATCTCAGTGACAATGAATAACTGGGTGCAAAAATACTCCTGATAGATTCAGTGGTAGTTGCCTTATGCACGTAAATCTCTAGAAAATAAGAGAAGTGTAGTTTGAACTATCACACAAGACAGGAAAAGGAAATAGGAAACCAGGTAAGAAAGTAAAACCAAAATGCAAGAGGATTGATTATGCTTGCTGATTGAAAATAATATTTTCACCTAGAATCAAGGCAAAAAAAATTTAACTACACATTGCTTAAAGCAATCCCTAAAGTGATATATTAGAAAAATTTAATTTAAAAAAGGCAGTGATATATCAGACAAGAGATATGTCTATGCATACATATTATAATAGCATAATAATAAAGTAGAAATGAGTTATAATAGCATTCATTGTTTTTACTAAGGGCATGTCGTATCTCATTTAATTTTAATGCTAAAGTTAATGCTCATTTAATTTAATCCTAAATATAAATCTGTTAGACAATGTCAAATTTTAATCCAAAAGCAATAATTATGGCAAATATTTCATTCACCTCTTTATATTTTTAGTTAATTCGGGGGCCACATCTGTCAGTGCTCAGGGCTTACTCTTGGCTCTATACACGCAGGGATCATACCTGGTAGTGCTCAGGGGGAACATCTGGGATGCTGGGGTTGACTTGTAGATGTAGTATATAGACAAATACCTTAACTTCTCTACCATCTCTTCCTGAATTCACCATTTTAAATGAACATATAACAATATATCCACCAAATACTATTAAATGAACATTTTAAGTGAAAATGATAAGTAGAAGAAATAAGTGAGGGAGGGAGAGAGAGGGAGAGAGAGAGAGAGGGAGGAAGGGAGAGAGAGAAAGAGAGAGAGGGAGAGAGAGAGAAAGAGAGAGGGAGAGAGAGAGAGAGAGATAGAGAGAGAGAGAGAGAGAGAGAGAGAGAGAGAGAGAGAGAGGGGAGAGAGAGTTCAGTGAACAGAGTGCAAGCTTTGTTTGCAAAAAGTCTAAGTCTGGGGCCGGGCGGTGGCGCTAGAGGTAAGGTGCCTGCCTTGCCTGCACTAGCTAGCCTTGGACGGACTGCTTTTTGATCCCCCGTGTCCCATATGGTCCCCCAAGCCAGGAGCAACTTCTGAGCGCATAGCCAGGAGTAACCCCTGAGCGTTACCAGGTGTGGCCCAAAAACCAAAAAAAAAAAAAAAAAAAAAAAGCAAAAAGTCCAAGTTCAGCCCCTGGGAAGTCCCAGTAACAACATCCAAGCATAATCCAAAAACAGTCACTGAACACAGTCAGTCCCACCCCACACTCAAAGTTGAAAAGAACAAAGAAATATAATAAATAGTGTTGAGACATTTGGACATATATTTTTGTCTGTTTTTCACATATCAAATAGGCAAAACAAGAATTAAACAAACTACAAATTCTAAAATATGTCAAGATTAACTGGGGCTATATCCCAACACTTTTGTGGCAAAAATATTTAAGTAGCTTAAATGCAAATTGAAAAATTTATTAAATAAAGCAAATGGAACTAATATAACCAATTAAAAATTCTAAAAATTGAAAATCATAGGTTCTGATGACACTAATTTAGTTTTCAATCAAGTGGAAAAAATACATAACATTATGGAGAGAATGTTACATTATATTTTAATGTGAGTAAACATATATTAAAAATAAGCTAAATAGATTAATAAAAGTGCTCATTATTATCAGTCATTCTGCTTGTCATTGTGGAGCTCTTAATTAGTTTAATGATTTTTACATTTATGCATTTTCTGCAAAGGACATTTTTACCTCTGCAATCAGATAAAAAAGCACAAGTGACCTTTGCTTAATGACTTGCTGTGATACCATGAACATCCCACTTGGTTCTCACAACTCAGGAACAAAGAAAGGCAAAGAACCTCAAAGCTCAGAGGCAAAGTGGTTGCTGGAATTTTTTGTCAACGTCTTACTTAATGACAGGACTGGGGTAAAACCCTTCATTTCTGACCACAAATTCTCAGGACTTTCCAGAACAATCGATTGAGCTAGCTAGTTCAGTATATCAAGGGTGCTGCTTAGTCAGGGTTTTTTTGTTTTGTTTTGTTTTTAATCTAAGTAAGAGAAAGGGTGACTGAGACCAGTGAACTACAAAGAGAAGGAGATAAATATATTTTATTGGAAGCTGAGACTAGAAATAGTTGTGAAAGCCAGAACTGGTGAGTGGAAAAGCATATGATGGAGGCTATGTTAGCATCTTTTCTGACTGGCTCTGAGAGAAAATACTGACCTTGAATATATAGCAGCCTGTTGGTGTTTCTTGCATTTCAGGCCAACCCAAAAGCCACTAGAAAATGTCATTTCAGGTTTCTGTGCACCCAGTGTCAGAGTCACACCCCTAGACCTGGCTCAGTGCTAGTTCTCGTACTCATGGGAGAGTTAGGTCACTTGAGAACTAACTTTCCATTATTTATGAGCTATTAGCATTTCTTCCTTTTCCTCTCACCTTAGTAGCTGGATGGTATTACTATTCAAATAGACTTCAGATTTGATTCAGTGGAACATGTATAAAATGTTACTTTATAAATGCTAACAATCTTCAGGTCATTGTTTACTTCTTTAGGATGGAATAAGTTTTCTATTTCTGGCTTTAGAACCTCTCACTTTCTAAGTTTCACACAACATGTAAATTCATAAAAATTTCACTAAATGGAAATTTTGTGCTAAGAAGTCAATTTTTTCCCTAATGCTTAAAAAGTTAAATGGCAACGAAATCTAGGAAATTAAAAGTCTCCTGAAATTTTAACAAATAAAAGAATCATTATTAACCATTGTCCACCATTTTTTTAAATTTGCTACATCAATACATATTTTATAATAAATGAGGTATCATACACATTGCTTTGGCGGTGGTGGTTGTTTTGAGAACACCCAGCTGTGAAGAGTCACTCCTGAGACTCACTCCTGATGGTATCAGGGTACCAAGTGGGATGTCGGGTTGAACCTGAAATGGTTGCATGCAATCCAAATGCTTTACCTGCTCTTCTATCTCTCTGGCCCCAACACATTGCATTTTACTGCAAGCTTTAACCACTATCTTTTTATCATACTTCAATCTCCACCATCATCCATGCACAGACATTAGTGCTAACAACCAAATGTGCAGTCTTGTATAATTTTACTTGATTAAAGTAAAATTACTTGAAAAAAGTGTGCTTTATCCTCATATAATTATGTACATTCATGTCGTTTGTATTTAGGGAAGTGAGGATTGTGTCATTTACAAAAGTTATTTGCTAAAATGCTATTGTTCTTTTTACTTCTTGCTTTCCAAGTCTCAAATCAAAGAAATCTCCCTTTTCCCTGTTCAGTGTCAACGTTCTTTTTTTGGCGGCGGGGTCCTAGAGGGCCATATTTAAAAAAAAAAATCTACTTTAAAGAAAAACATATTTCTATTACTTTATGCATAGTTTATTCCTAATTTATAAGTTTTTATTTATCTAATTTCTTCTTTGAAATATTTTTCTTCTGTACAACCTCCCTTTGGTTGAAGGACAATCAGCTCTTCATCATAGATCTCCTTTTGTCAGGAGATCTTATATGAGGGTTAATCTGACTATGAGGGATTTTTTTTGCTGTTTTGTTTTTTGAGGCCACACCCGTTTGACTCTCAGGGGTTATTCCTGGCTATACGCTCAGAAATCTTGGGGGACCATATGGAAAACCAGAGATTCGAACCACAGTTCGTCCTAGGCTAGCACTTGCAAGGCAGACGCCTTACCTCTAGCACCACCACTCTGGCCACTGACTACGAGTTCTATTAATTTTGCAGCACTTCTTGGGGCATTAATTCACCGGGACATGCTCAAGTTCAGTATGACTTCTGCAAATTTAAGTTTATGCAGTAAGCTTTTGGGCTTACTCTTGGGCCACTGACCCTTTGTATAGCCCCACTGTTTTCTCTGGGCACCCCATCAACACCACTATTCTAACAATGAAAGGACATGCATTGCCTCTGCAGAGTGACATCATTTATATACTAATAATTTTCAGTTATGCATGTCCTGAAGGTCTGGGCAGTTTCATAAGTTTTCTTTAATTCACTATACAGATTTGAACATAGTTGGTTGCATGATTTTTTAGGGCCTTCAGGGTCAAGTGAATAGAAACTTTTTGAGACCACTTTACACTGCTTATTATTAAAAAAATATTGAATGTGAAATAAACACCTATTACTAGGTACGTGAGCAAGTATTTCACATATAAGTATGCATATATCTGAACATTTTTATGTGTTATCAAGTCCATCAACAAAGGTTTAGGCCAATTTATCTATGAAATTAATCAGTATTGATTTGAGTCTGGTTTGCTACACGAAGTATGGCCTTCATTTCTGATTCGAAAAACATTTAGTGGGTTACTTCTCATTTCTATCATAGTCTAGCTTCATGTTTATTCCAAAAGTAGAGCTGTTTTTCTTTTTACACTCCTTTTGAGGAGATTATTTCTGGATTGGGAAAAATCATTCTGTTTTTATTTTTCCAGACATCTCTCTTACTATCTTACATCTGTACTTATCACAGATTATGAATTGTGTCTGTTAATCATTAAATACTATTTGCTATCTTAAAACCCTCCCCAAATTACATTTTCCTCAAAGTGATTATTAAAGAGAGTTTATGTTTTTGTTCTGAAAACATGTCCATGTTTTCACAGGGCTTTATGCTAATGATGTTCTTCCCCAATTGAAAAATTATTTTCTGGTTAGAATACTGTTAGTTCTCATTGCTAGCAGCTACAAATTGATTTTTAAAGTAAAAAAAACTTTTTCAATGAACTTGATGCATGTTCAAGTTAGTCCTAAAGAAATGCCAGGAAAGTACCTTCTGCCTAATATTTTGAAAACCCCAAATATGGTCTGCCTTTTTCTGTAACTTCTTTATAATCATATAAATATATTTCCTAGAATACTTCTTTTTTTTTTTTTTTTTTTTTTTTTTTTTTTTTAAATTTTTATTTTTAATTATGAGAACAAGGGTGCAAAGTAAGAGGACAAGGTAAAGTTACAGTGGAAGGACAATCACCCATAACATAATTCTCAGAAGTCCCCTTGCTGATATATTAACTTTGAAATTTCAGCCAAAGAACATTAAGATAAATAAGACAGAATCCATGTACAATTACTTTGTCCCTCAAGTCCCCAGATTGTAACACATTATAATATTTCTTAACAGTACACAAGGCAATCTAAAGCCATAAAACTTACGTAACTCCTTAAACATTACAGGCATAGTATTTTCTTACATTTCCATATACATGCATATTAGCTTAAGTTAACCTCAAATTTTAAGTGAGTTCTTTTTAAGGATTAGAGTCAAAGGAGCACAGTAAGAATGGTGTTAGAGTGGCAATTGTTGTTTGCATAGGCCCATCAAAATATGAGGAACATGGAAAGAAATAACCTTGGCCTAAGTACAAAGAGACCAGACCCCTGAAGTTTCCTGGCACAAGACCAAGTCTAGGCTCCAAGCAAGCTAGATCGTCCAATCCAATACATTGTCTGTAGTGCCAACACACTTTTATTTTTCACACAGTCTCTGTTGTTGGTATCATGTTTCTGTATTAAAAGAATACTTCTTTGTCTTAATTCTGGACTTTATAATCTGTTTTGATATTTATCTTTAAACTAATGCATTGATATATAAATATATATTTTAATCAATTTATCAATTCCTAAAACCCTTGGAATGCTAAATAGAAGGGTTTTTGAATTTATGAGTTTTACAAGGTAGTAGTCTGGCAAGCTACTCTCCATGATTTTATAATGCAAGGCAAGTATTATTTCAACTAATAAGGCAATTAAAATAATAAGGTTTAAGAAGTGTTGGCGGCCGGGGCCGGGCGGTGGCGCTCGAGGTAAGGTGCCTGCCTTACCTGCGCTAGCCTAGGAGACGGACCGCGGTTCGATCCCCCGGCGTCCCATATGGTCCCCCAAGCCAGGAGCGACTTCTGAGCGCATAGCCAGGAGTAACCCCTGAGCGTCACCGGGTGTGGCCCAAAAACCAAAATAAAATAAAATAAAATAAAATAAAAGAAGTGTGGGTGGGGATGTGGAGAGAAAGGAACTCTTATCCACTGCTGGTGGGAATGCCATCTAGTTCAACCTTTATGGAAAGCGATATGGAGATTCCTCCAAAAACTGGAAATCGAGCTCCCATATGATCCAGCTATACCACTCCTAGGAATATACCCTAGGAACACAAAAATACAATACAAAAACCCCTTCCTTACACCTATATTCATTGCAGCACTATTTACCATAGCAAGACTCTGGAAACAACCAAGATACCCTTCAACAGAGGAATGGGTAAAAACTGTGGTACATATATACAATGGAATATAATGCAACTGTCAGGAGAGATGAAGTCATGAAATTTACCTATACATGGATGTACATGGAATCTATTATGCTGAGTGAAATAATCAGAGAGAGAGAGAGAGAGAGAGAGAGAGAGAGAGAGAGAGAGAGAGAAACGCAGAATGGTCTCACTCATCTATGGGTTTTAAGAAAAATGAAAGACATTCTTGCAATAATAATTTTCAGACACAAAAGAGAAAAGGGCTGGAAGTTACAGCTCACCTCATGAAGCTCACCACAAAGAGTGATTAGTTTAGTTAGAGAAATAACTACATTTTGAACTATCCTAATAATGAGATTATATGAGGGAAATAGAAAGCCTGTCTAGAGTACAGGCGGGGGTTGAGTGGGGAAGAGGGAGATTTGGGACATTGGTGATGGGAATGTTGCACTGGTGATGATGGTGTTCTTTACATGACTAAAACCCAAACACAATCGTGTATGTAATCAAGGTGTTTAAATAAAAAAATTATATATATATATATATATATATATATGTATGAAGTGCTTTGCCTAAAGTTACATGGTAGCAGTCATAAACCCAAATTAGGGTAAATAAAGTCTTCATAATACTTTAAGGATATTGGGAAAATTACTCCAAACTCATAGAGGAAATAACTTTGAAGAAGTGCTTTCTTTATCTTAAAAATGATTATAGGGCTGGAGAGATAATATAGAGGGCAGGCAACTGACCAGCATTTGATCTCTAGAACCACATATGGTTTCTGAGACCTGCCAGAAGTTATCCCTTAGTACAGAACCAGGAGTAGGTCCTGAATACAGCTAATTTATTTAGAATAGTCTTTGGTTTACAAAAAAGTTGAATGGAAGTTAAGACACTTCCTATTTTACTTTCTCAAGTCTGTCCATCCTGCAATTTTCCTCTTATTCACAGTTTACCTTGATGATATACATGTTTATGGCTTATGTAAGTCTATTGTATTTCACAGTTTGATTAGTTTTAACAAATGTGTGTTTCAGTATTCATCATGATAATCATGCAGAATAATTTCACTCACCTCAAACTCCCTTTGTTCATCTCTTCTTCCTCTCCAACCCCTGACCACCACTGATCTTTTCATTGTTTCCATAGTTTTGCCTAATGGTGTTTAACCTTTCTAGATTGACTTCTTTTATTAATTCACTTAAAGTTTTCTTATATCTTTATGTTGCTTCACAATCATTTCTTCCGATGGTTAAATAATGTTCCATTGCAAATGTACCACAAGTTTCTTATTCATTTTAACAATGAGGGTCATTTAATTAAGAGAACTTTTCCTGTCAGTGTTTGCAGGGTTTAGATGGTCAGACATTTTTATTCATTTGAGTAAATACTGACACCTGTGATTGTTCTCTGTTTGATAAGATCATAACTGTGGAACATTCTTCCAAAGTGGCTTTTCCATTTGTGAGTTTCTGTACTTTTGCTTTTCTGTATAGATGTGTAGTGGTAATTTTATTGCATTTTTATGTTAAAAGTCCTCAAACATGATTTTGATCATGTTTCTGTGTGCTTATTTGCATTTGTATGTCTTATTTAGTAACCTCTTTTCAATTTTGTTTATGTTAAAAGACATTATTTTTATTCTTTTTTCTTCCTGTATTTTCCCTTCCTTTTGTTACAATGACCAGTAGTTATAACACACAATTGGTTATGGCTTCCACATGCTTGGTACAGTGCTCACTAGAGCATCTTCCCCTTTAAGTGATATAATTACATACGCCTGCATGCAGTGGGACTGGAAATTATTTGTGGAGCCAGGAATCACAGATAGCAGATAGCAGAGCCACTAGGTCTAAGATCAAAAGTTATCAGTTGTCAATTCCACACATGCTCTGGTACCAAAGGTCAAACTTGTTTTTTTACCCCCAGTTGTTTTTTATTTTTTGTTTTAGGTATCATGATTTATAATACTATTACTAAAGTTTTATAGCATAGGGGCTAAAATGTTTCCTTGAATGCAATCAATCTTGTTTTAATTCCCAGCACTGAATATGGTTCCTCGTATAATACCAGGAGTAATCCCTAAATACAGAGCCAGGGGTACCTACTGACCACCACCAAAGGTGACCCAACCCAAATAATAATTGAGTTCTGGACACACAGTGGTGCAGCACCACATACCACCAGTGTCAGTCTCCCTCCACCAAAGTGTCAAACATGTTCTTAAATTTCAAGGCAGACACTATAAACTACTGAACTACCCCTTGGATACCAATATTTATTTTTAAATAAGGAGGTGTTCAGTTATACTAATTTCATTAGTAAAAGAAAAAAATTCTTTCCTTTTCTTTGATCTTTTGTCAAAGATCAGTTGATTATCAATCTATTTTTGGACTTTCTCTTCTGTTTTACTTAGCTATTTGTCTGTTTTTTAACTAATGACATTACCATTATTACTTTATCCTCACAGAAAGTCAAGAAGTTGTATGGCATAGTTCTCCAACCTTATTTTTTTTTCCAGCATTGTATTTATTAGGGTCTTTTGCCTTTCTAAAAAGTGTATAATAGGTGTGTGTGTGTGTGTGTGTGTGTACATACATTTCCACAAACTAGCTTGGATTATTTTATTGGAATTGCATTGAATCCCCAAATTGCATTGAAATTAGAAAGAACTGATAGCTTAACAACATTGTCTTCCTATCTGTGTACATGAAATGTCCTTCCAATGTTTTAGTTTCTTTTTTGTTTGTTTTGGGGCCACACCTAGCAGGGCTTACTCCTAGCTCTGCACTCAGGGATCATTCCCAGCAAAGCTTGAAATACTATTTGTGGTGTCAGGTTGGCCACATGAAAACCTGGGCTGGCCACAGGCAAGGCAAGTGCCCTACTTGCCATACTATCGCTCTGGTCCTACTTCTTTTATTTAATCAGTTTTTATTGTCAGCCTTATAAATATTTTGTATGTGAGTTGTTAGACTTATACCAAAGTATTATGTTGATTTTGGGATGCATTATTAAATGACATTGTTCTTTTAATTACAAATTATAGTTGTTCTTGTTATATTGGTAAGAAAGCATCTTCTGTGTGTTGTCCTTTCTTTTTTTTCAGAGATAACAATTTATTATTTAACATTTTAACAGTTTCACAAAAGTATGAGTCAATTGAGTCCAAATAAAGAAACGTGCTATTTTTAACCAACTTCTAGATGTCCTTGGCAGAATCTAGGCTAGATTTTTGTCAGAGGGAAGAATAGGTTTATGAGCTTAAACCTTCAGGTTTTTAATTAAGGCCTGATTGTTGAATAGTATCTTAAAAGAAAAGCCAAGGAAACAATCTTGGGAAATTTTATGAGAGGATCTAGCAAGGAGGGAAGGGGGAGAAGGGAAAGAAAGAAGAGGAAAGGAAAGAGAAGAAAGGAAGAGAGAGACATGAGCTAGAGAAATAGTGATATTTCTCTTACTTCGTTAATATTGTGTGGATTTCAAGAGAAGATTTCACACATTATTCTGTGCCTTTATTTCCCGATGTTTAAGGCACTTTACATTCTATGGATAAATAAATAATATGCTATCCCGTTGGTCTTCACACACCTGCAGTGGTCTTTTTTGTTTGATTTTGTTTTGGGGCCACTCCTGGTGGCACTTGGGAGTTATTCCTAGCTCTACACTCAGAAATTGCTTCTGGCAAGCTCGGGGGGCCATATGGAATGCCGGGGATCAAACTTGGTTGTCCATGTGCAAAGCAAATGCCCTATCTACTGTGCTATTGCGTTGTCCCCCCATCTCATGGTCTTTTTGTATTCTCTTAAACTTGTTGGACACTATCATTTAGTAAACTTATAGGACTTTTATACATCACAATTTCCAATGCTTCAATAAAATGTCCTTCATTTGGAAGGTTTTCTCATCAGGTCAGTATTATTTCATAATACTCCTATTTTATTGAAGGTACAACAGTCAGGCAAAGATGACAGGCAAAACAATCATATCTATTGGAGGTCAATGAACTTGAATCCTATTCCCTGAACATCAGACCATCTTTTGGTGTTCTTGCTCCCATCTTATTCTAGGAATGAGTTTTAATTCAAAATTCTTGCACAGTTTGTTTGATGTGCCACATTTTCATCTTTTTTCCTGAAGGAGTGACAATGAGGGTTTTGTTCCCTTTGTGGTAAAGATGGATTTTGCGTATTGTGTTGCTCTTGCAAGGCTCAAAGGAGGAGAATGACCCAATTTTACTTTAACCTCCTCATCTTCCATCTTTCAGAGTCACTTACATTGGGATCAATGTCAGTAACAATGGAGAAATTTCTTCATCAAGACAGATATGGTGTGTTAATTGGATATAGACTTCCTTATTCCAAAGGAGTTTGAATAATAATATTGAATGAATCCCCTCTCTCCTCCTAACTTACAGTGAACATTTAGTTCTTTCCTGACATCCATCAGTGGCTCATGTATATAGCTTATTTTATTTATTTATTATTATTTTTTTTAGCTTCCATACGATCCAGCTATACCACTCCTAGGAATATACCCGAGGAACACAAAAATACAATACAAAAATCCCTTCCTTACACCTATATTCATTGCAGCATTATTTACAATAGTCAGACTCTGGAAACAAACAAGATGCCCTTCAACAGATGAGTGGCTAAAGAAACTGTGGTACATATACACAATGGAATACTATGCAGCCATCAGGAGAGATGAAGTCATGAAATTTTCCTATGCATGGATGTACATGGAATCTATTATGCTGAGTGAAGTAAGTCAGAGGGAGAGAGAAAAAACACAGAATGGTTTCACTCATCTATGGGTTTTAAGAAAAATGAAAGATATTTTTAACAGTATCTCAGAGACAAGAGAGATGAGGGCTGGTAGGTGTAGCTCATGACATGAAGCTCATCACATAGAGTGGTGAGTGAAGTTGGAGAGATGACTATACTGAAAACTATCATAACAATGTGAATGAATGAGGGAAGTAGAAAGCCTGTCTCGAGTACAGGTGTGTGGGGGGGGGGAGGGAGATCTGGGAAACTGGTGGTGGGAATGTTGCACTGGTGAAGGGGGGGTGTTCTTTACATGACTGTAATCATACAACTATAATCATATTTGTAATCACGGTGTGTTATCCTTTCAATCTGTAATCTTGCTATAATTGTTTACTAATTCTAGGAAGTTTTATACTTTAGGGTTTTAATCTTGGAATTATTTCCAAAATAAATAATCACTTCATCTATAAATAGAGACAAATTTACTATTTCTCAATCTTGAATGTAACTTTAGTTTCTTTTGATATCCTATTTCTTAGCTAGAATTTCAGGCAGAAGTGATGAAAGGGAACAGCAATGCCATTTTCCTGATCTCAGGAAGGAAGCATCAGTTCTCATCATTAAATCTGTTGACTTGAGAATGTTTAGAGATTTTATTTTCAAATTGATGAAGCCACTCTCTATTCCTATTTTATTGAATAATAGAAAAATTGCTGAATTTTGGGGCCAAGAAATAGTATAACGGGTAGGATGCTTGCCTTGCACATTCACAACCCCAAATTCTTCCAGAAGTTATCCCTGAGCACAAAGCCAGGAATATGCCCAGAGAACAACTGAGTATTCCTTCCCCAGATACTGTATTTCAAATTTTATTGGACTGACATCCTGTATATAAATTAAACTAAAGGTGACTAATTGGGTTTTTCCTTATTTTGTAGACTACTTTTTCACAGACACAACTTCATGATTATAGTGGGGGAAATATTAGGTAGAAACCTTAAAAATCATATTCTCAGAAAAAAGAGAAGCTATGTCTAAGAAACTGAAGTTAAGATCAACATGTCATGTAAATTCTTTACTCTAGGAAAGAACAAGGATAAAAATTGAGTTAGTGGGAGTATTTATGACAATGGAAGAGACGATGCTATTTGGAGAGCAGGAGTCAACTATAGATTCCAATTAAAAATGTAAATAAAATCATTTAATTATATTTGTAGGAACAACTGTTTTAGAAAAACAGCAATAATATAAACTAAGAAATATCATTTAAAACAAATAAAAAATAACATTTAACCATAAGATGGTTGTAGGTAGTTTTTTAAAAAACAATACTAATCTCAGTTTTAAAGCACTTGCTTGTCATGTTTGGGATCTTAGGTTTGAATTAAGGTGCTACATACTTTCCTGAAAACTACTAGGTATGGCCAAAAAATCTGAAGAGTTAACATTTGTTTAAATTGATATTAAGAAAAGAAATTGAGGTTAGGAAAATAAAGGGGATACAGGAGAAGCAGACTGGGCCCAACCTATATCTATTTAGGATTTGTCATAGAATCAGCTAGACTTGCATGTTGGCATCTGCATCTTCTTACTTCAGGACCATTGAGGAGATGAAAATACTCAGTTCTCTGAGTCCTTAGATAGATAGCCCTTGCCACTGTCTATTATACTGGACCCCAGGATTTGCTACTCATTTTAGGAAAGTGCTTGTTATATATCTTTATCATATCTTCTCTTCTTTGTCTCACTTATCCATTTCTTGAATTGTGTTTCAAGAAGCAACTTGCAACTTTACATCTCATAATGAAAACTATTTCTTTACCAGAGGAATGCAAGCTCAGAGTTAAACGGCCACATCAGAATTCTCTATCTTCTTTTACTTTACTATGGCTTCCTTCTCTCAGAACACATTACATATCCCTGTGTTTGCCTTGAAATCCCTTATTCTCATCTTGTTGTTCTCAGGACACTGCAATCAGAGAATGACCTCTAATGTGTCTCCTCAGATCAAAGAAAATTTGTTTGATATATTATTAACTGCTTCATTTGTTTGAACTTTTAAGGGACTGCTTAGGGAAGATATCAAAGGAACACATGTCTAGTTGTGAAATTTCAGGGTCTATTCAGCTGAATGGAGACTATTTTGAATAAGATATCTCATTCCCTTTTCCTCTGACTGGTTCTTCTCAGACCATTTTGGAGGAAGAGAAAAGATAATCTAGTTACTCTAAGTATCAAGTAAAACTTAACAGTTTGCATGATAAAGAGGCATTTTAAACAATCAAGAATTATGCATAAAGTAGTCAATAGAACATACAGCACATCAGTGATCCTAATGTACCATTTCTGCATCATTATAATATCTCTGAACTAAAAATGCAACCTATAATCAATATTATTTCTTAATTGCTGTTGCCAGGTGGCAATCACCATATCATTGTCCTTCCCAGGGATGTAAAATTGGATCTTATCTATTTATATTGTTGTCATATCAGTTGAATTATGTGCACTGTTGTTACAACATATGTTGTGTTTAATTGCTCTTTAAAATGTCATCAATATAACACTATGATTTAGGATTGAAATAAATAGTTATCATGTATGCAGAATGTAATGAGAACAAATCAGCAGGGTATAAATTTTATATTTGTAAAACAACTTATTTGTCACTGGATGAAAGGCCATACTTTCATGAAAAGCAACAATAAAGGATTAAAGGAAAGAAGATACAAGTAGAAGTTGTTTTTTTATAACCAAGATGCATACAAAATGATTGCCTATCATACACAAAATGACAGAGGCAAAAGAATTGCTAACTTGTTCACAATAGATGAATGAAATCTCAGCACAGCAGGAGACTAGAATAAATGAACCATGCATTGTACAGGATTATTATTAAGATGAACAACATCCATTTATCAGAAACTTCTTGCTGATCTTGAACAGATGCATTTAACTTCTAGCTTGATGTCATTGAGGACAAGTGAAAATATAAAATGAGTGGTTTGGGAAGTGGTTTGGTTTGATAAGATTTTAAATTACACTATTAATGCAAGAGGGTCTTTAAAGGAAAAAGGAATATGATTTCTAGTTGTTATTTTATACTCAATTGCAAATGGATCAACTTTCACTATATATAATGTATAATGTAAAACATCTTCAAAGATGTTACCTAAAGTAGTTCAAAGTGGTAGATTATGGTTAAGATGACAATTCTCTTAGAAGTCATCTGGAATAGACACCTTGTGAACCTATTATATTTTTTAATTCTCAATTTACAGACATTAACATGAGCGATTTAAAATGTCACCTAAAGGAATAGTGATGTGACCACATATTATGATAAAATAACAAAACATGGCACTCTTCAATACTTCAGTCAGCATTAACTGAAATTTTTTAATTTTTATTTATTTATTTATTTATTTATTTATTTTGGTGTGGAGAGCACTTCTTGGGGCTTACTTTGGTTCTCGCGGGGATTACCCCTGACATATAATTCTAGGAATCAAGCTTGAGTCATCCACATGCAAGACAACAGTCTACTAATGTCCACTCTACTATCTCCCCATTTAATTAATTTTTACTGAAGTAATGTAAGTCCTGGTTCCTGTTTGAAAACTTCCTATTGAGAATTTCTGTGATAAGTAATACTAGTATTAAACTTTTAAAACAGAGTAACAGTTGTGAATACCTTAAAATTTATTGCTTCACTGATGTCTCTAGTGTCTCATATGGAAATGGGCATGTCAATTAATCTAAGTTGGAAAGTTGAAATTTATATATGTGAAAAAAATTAGAAATATACTAATTTATTTAATGCTTATTTGGTCTATATTTTCATAAAAATGGTACATGCCATTTTTAATATTTATGCTAAAATAAATCAAATAGCTTTTGCAATTGGATAGAATGAAAACTTTGTTTTTGTTTTTGCTTCTTTTTTTTCTTGTTCTTGGATGACCCACCCATTAATACTGATTCTGCACTCTGAAAATATTCCTTGTGGTGATGAGAAAACCATATGGAATGCTGGGACTTGAATTTCTATTTTCTGTAAAAATCCTCCAATGACCAAGTTTCAAGGATTAAAAAAAATTTTATGCCAGAGCTAGGGAGATAACCAGATCTCATGCTTTGTATGGAGGTGGGAGGTAATTCTTGGCACCACACAGATCTCTATGCTTGCATCTGGGAGGAGGCCCTTGAGTACATATTTGGATGTGTCCTACTAAATAAAACATTTACTATAAAGCAAAATCATTCTAACATATAAATGAAAGTCAACTCATAAAAATGAAAGCTAATCTCTGCTATACTAAAACAAGATAATAACAGGCAGAGGACAGTGGAGGGTGGTAAACTGGGGACATTGGTGGCAGGAAATGTACACTGGTGAAGGATGTTGGACATTGTATGACTGAAACTTAATCATGAACAACTTTGTGACTATATCTCACAGTAACCTAATTAAACAATTTATTTTAAAAAATACCACCAACCAAAGGGGCAAGTATAGAAGTTAGAGCTCATGCTTGGTATGTGCTTGACTAGGCTTTGATACTCCAGCCTCACCTTGTGCCCCCAATACTATGGATGTGGCTCTGGAGGTCTCCAGGATCAGAAAGGTAACCTGGGTGGCTTTCCTCTGACCATTCGAATACACTTTAGGTGTATCTTAGGAGGGAAGTGTTTCTTGTTGCTTTGCTTTTTGTAGTTTCCATATGTGAAATTCCTATATATGATAATTCTGAAATGTGAAGATGAGTATAACTTTGATACTTATGAAAATGAAAAAGGCAAATTTGGTTTTGAATCTATAGTGATTCATTTTCCATGAGATGTTTTGGTGTTACACATATAAGTGAGGGACTGAATTAGGAAAAACTTTCCAAGTCTTCTTGAAAATAGTGGTGGTGATTCCTTGATCTTCAGAAAGGGAAAAAAAAAATGAATAATTGAACTGTAGAAGATATGGGAGGAAACTGAATCTTCAAGAAAGTTCAAAGTAGTGCTTGCCGGAAAGGAAAATGAAGTGTCTAAATGGAGCAAAGAAATGGTGAAAGTTAGTATATTAATGTTCAATCATTGACATACCACTCCCAATGAGTAAAGGACATGAGGTTGATTCTGCAGGCTTAAAACCACTTTCTATGAGTAATAGTCTCAAAATTAACTCTAGAAAGAAGTGTTTTATTTTTAACAGTGAAATTTAAATAATGAATTAGAGGAAAATGAAAGAGCAGAGCTCCCTTTGGATAGATAAATAAAAGCTGAGGGAAGAATCAACTGATGGGTAAATAAACAGGTTCAAATTCTAACTAGGAAGGACCTGGAATTGTCAGCACACAGAAATCAAAAATTTGGTTTATCTGCTTCATAAATTATTCTTAAGGGTTTTGGTTAGTTCAGTTTTTTCATTTGCAGTTTTGTGAATTAAATTGGAAAATAGATTTTCTTTATGTACTTTATTTAAAGAACATAAATCACATAGTAAATATAGTTAACCATAATACTCCTGTTTCTAGATAAGTGAGAGTAAAGTTATTGATGAAGAATAGAAGAAAAAAGAAAATGGAAAAAAGAGAAAAAAGAAAAATTTAAAATAGTAGCAAATTTATGAAAATTATTTTATCTCTAATGAGGTCATTAAGACATTGGCAGAAGGTGTAGTTAGCTGTTGTTGCTAGCTGACCATTCTGTTATTTCATCTGTCTCCAAACATTCAGCTACACATTAGCATCTTAATTGGTGTGTTCTTATGGGAATAACAGCATCAAAAAAATGAAGTTACTCAGGAATTCAGAGCACTATAACTGGTACTGTGGCTTTGGTGGGACATGTTCTCAACTGTCAGATCTCCCAGAAGTAGGAGAATATGGGGACAGGGAGGAGGAAAAAAACAAAAAAACAAACCCTGGTGCTATCAGCCCAAATACTGCCATAACTGGAATTTGGTCAGACTATTATCTGCTGAGAATACTAGAAGAGTGGTACAGCAGGGTCATAGACAATGTGGCAATTAAAAAGGATGGATGCATCAGGCATGGCTTTGGCAGGATGGGGGCTTAATCAATCCATCCTCCTCTTGAGATTGCTCGCCTTCAGCTGCATGGGCCAGTGTACTCATAATTTTTCACAGCTTGGTCTACATCCCTTTTGAGAAAAGAGAATCTATAGAGCTGACCTGGTGCAAACATAGTAACTATATTTATGCATGTTGTTACAGCTGCCAGGCTCCCCAGAAGTAGAATGCAGAGGGAGGGTGCCTGCACTCACTACAAAAGTCCTATTGATATCAACCCAAATAACTGGCATATCTGGAATTTAGTCTGATTGGTGTCTCTGCAGAGAATTGTAGAGTGGTGAAGCAGGATCATAGGCAAAGTGGTGATCGTGGCTGATCGTTGCAGCAGGCATGACTCTGGCTACGCAGAGACTTGATCAGATCTTTCCTCTGGAAATTGCCAGTTTTCAGCTGAGTGTACCCATGATGGATTTATACCTCTTTTGAGAAAAGAGTGAGTCTATGGAACTGACCCAATGTGAACATCAGAAAATAGTTTTGAAGAATATAAAATATGGACAAACAGGAACTCAGTCAGATATTTAACTGTATTCCCTAATTTGATACCCAAAATTTACCAATTTGATTCCCTAATTTTCAAAAATAAAGTTGTGCATCATCTAATAAAATTGTGGCTGCTTCAAGAACACAATGTTTACAAATGGGGTCAGAGGGTTAGAACAGTGTGTAGGGTGCTTGCCTTGTACATGGCAACTGGATTCCATTCTGGCACAGCTTATGGTCCCTTATTCCACCAGAAGTCATCCCTGAGCACAAAACCAGAAGTAAACTCTGAGCATAGCTATTTATAAACACAAAACAAAATAAAAAAAAGACCCACAAAAATTAATAACAATGTTTTCACTTCTTCCCCAGAAAGACCCTTCAATGTACCAGTTTTTATACTCTATATTTTTTAACATTTGTTTTGGCTTTGTTAAGGGGCCACACCCTGCGGTTCTCAGGGGTTACTCCTAGCTCTGCACAGTGGAATCACTCCTGGATAGTTCAAGGGATCATATGAGACACCAGGGTCCCAACTAAAGTTTTTCTTTTCTTTTCTTTTATCTTTTTGTGACTTTTTTAGCATTCCGTGGAGAGTGAAGGACAGAGAAAATCATATATTTATCTGCATTTACAGTTCTTTCATTATTCCTGCCTGGAAAAATTCTAGTAACAAAAAAGTTTAACACTACTATTTTAAAAGTATTTTATTTGTACTGGAGTGATAACACAGCAGGTATGGCATTTGCCTGCAATCCAGGTTCAATCCCAGAATCCCATATAGTCCCTCAATCCTGCCAGGAGTAAATTCTGAGCACAAAGCCATGAGTAATACCTGAATGTTATAGGATGTGTCTAAAAAAAAGTATTTTGTTCAAATTAGTCCTTTGAAACCGGATTGGAAAACTCAGGCACCTTCAGGAGCCTGATAGGTAAGTGAGGTTCTGGCCATACATTGGTGAAAATTGGAATACATTATATTTTCATATCATTTTTAATTATCTCTATTTGTTTTTGATTAATATCTTTATTTTTCATGTCATTTTTATTGAAGAAACTTGTTTAATACCTAATATAAATTTCAGGTGAGGGACAGTTGTATAAACCACACTGTCACCAGCAATCTTGTGTTATGCATTCGCCATACAATTGATACGCTTGACCCATCTTGTCCCGGTCCCCCCGCCCCTGGATCATTATTTTGTTCTTAAACTCGAATAGACCCATTTTTTGTTTTGTTTTGTTTTGTTTTGTTTCCAAGATGAGTGAAATCCTATATACTTTGCATTCTTCTTTGAACTTGATCACTAAATATAATACCCTCTAAGTTTATCCATGATCTTCCAAATATCATTTTCATCTTTGTAAATGAATCATATTCCACTGAGCATACTTATTACATCTTCTCTATCCACTTATCTACCAATGAGCACTTGGGTTATTTCCATACATATTACAATATTTTAACCTACTTACAAACACCTTATGATATAAGCAGCTGCGTTGTAATACTTGCACTACTGGTATTGGTAATAAAATGTGCAAATGCTTTGATATCATAAAAACATTGCTGAAATGTTTAGCTTTAGTAAAATGATGTATTATAAGCTATTTAATATAATCAGCACCATATAAAAATCAAAATAAATGTTTTAGGTATATCATGAATCTCAGAGATAATAGTATCTAAAACAATCTAATTCGGACTAATATAGAAAGTTAACTCTTATCTAAAACACAAATTAAGCCTAAAGTACACTAGTGTTGTTGAGTTATTATATACATGGCCTTTCCTATAGAAATGTCCAAGGTATAGTCTTGATTATTAAAAAATTATTTTTAAAATCAGGACAATGTATGTCACATTGAAGTTTACATTCATAGTACAGTTGCTAATGATTTTACAATAGAATTGATTGTTAAATCACAAAAAATGTCTATATATTATTATACCTATATATGCCTATATTATACCTATAGATTGTTTAGAAGTTCAACTGTTTCCTCCTACATAGTTTAAATATTTAAACCTTACTGCTGTTTTGCTGATTTGTTTTTTAGGGGAAGTTTCATGGAAATCCAATGCATGTAGCTGTTGTGATTTCAAATTGTTTAAGGGAAGAGAGGAGAATATTAGCTGCAGCCAACATGCCCGTTCAGGTAATATTTTTGAGCTTGCAATATTATTTTTCCTCTAAATTCTGCTGTTCTAAAGCTGATTTGCTTATCTTTTTAGGTTAATAGTACCTCCATCTTTTTAACAATTTGGAATACAAGTTTTGACATCATCTGAGTAGTTTCTTTTCTCTTGTTGCCAGAATTACCAAGTGTTTCTAAAGTTTGCTTTTTGAATCCAGAACCCCATCTGTACCTTTGCTTTTGCTTTATACACTGGTGTATGATCTTGGCTCTGTGGATTAAGGGGCCTGATAAATGGTTCAACAAGCTGAACACCACAAAGAAACCTCACTTCAATCCCCAACACGTACAGTCCCCCAAGCAGCCCCAGAATCCCAAAGTTCCCCCAAAATGACTCGCAACATAAAGTTGTAAAAAGTCTGTAAATACTGCATGGAGCTCCACTCAGAACAAATAAGCAAAGAAATAAATAAATAAATTTAGGAAGATAGTAACCTCCAGCTAAATTCTTCCCTATTGCACAGACTTCGCTTCCTCAGCAGTTGACTTCAATAATTGCCTTTGCTTAAAGCCCTTCAGTAATTCCCAGTTTCCTACCCCAAGTCCAAATTATCTAAAAGCAGAAATTTCATCACACAGAAAAATGCTTGTTTTCTTTGTCTCATAAATACTTTTCTGTCAATTGATTCCATGTATTTTCTTTGCCATATTTAGATTCTATTTAATTCACTATCATGAATTAATAATTTATACACAAATAGAAAAATAAAAAACTAGAAAAGCTTTTCTAGTTAATCTTTATTAAAAAGTCATGTAGGGCCAGAGCAGTGGCACAAGCGGTAAGGTGCTTGCCTTGCACGCACTAATCTAGGACAGACAGCAGTTCAATCCCCCTGTCCCATATGGTCCCTCAAGGCAGGAGCTATTTCTGAGTTCAAAGCCAGGAGTAACCCCTGAACATCAACAGGTGTGGCCTAAAAAGCAATAAATAGATAAATAAACAAAAATAAAAAGGCATGTAAATAATTGAATTTACAAATGACTCCCTCTTTAATTTAGCAAATCATCTCAATCTACTTTTAAAGCTCACAGAAAAGTATCTTTCTCAACTATTTAAAGTTTCTCAGTTCTGTTATTTTCAGGTTATGGTTATTTTTTGGAGAAGTAGCAAGTCTTATCTATTTGCCTTCTTTGAGATGAGGGTTGTATCATTTTGGGGGGATTGTATCATTTTTATCATTTTATAATTTAAAGTATAGTAAATTTCTTAAGTACTTATAGTTTATTCTGTTTTTTTTTAAGTAAAGAGAATTGAAGTGCCATTCTATGCTAAAGCTCAGATTGTTATTTTTATATTTGGCTTTCATAATTATCTTAGTGTTTATCTGCATATAAGGGTGGGTCTTTTGGGGGTGTTTGTTGTTGTTGTTGTTGTTGTTGTTGTTGGGTTTTGGGTCACACTCAGCAGGTGCTGGCTCTAAGTTCAGAAATCACTCCTGGCAGGCTCAGGGAACCATAGGGGATGCAGGGATTTGAACCAGGGTCTGTCCTGTGTTGGTTATGTGCAAGGCTAATGCCCTACTGCTATGCTATCTTTCTGGCCCCCGTATGTAAGATTTCGTGTACATATGTGTGTCATGCTTATCTAATGCCAGCTATTTAATAGGAAACATTTGTTTATTTTATTAGATGCCTGGTTAATCCACTGTAGATAATCTTCCAGGAGTACATAGAATTATAAACAAAGCAATGATTTAGAAATTTTAAGTAGATAGGAAAATAATGAGACCAAGGTGAAAGAGTTTTATAAAAAATCTTTACCAATTTAGATAGTGGAGTGATTGCCAGAGCACTTGATTGAAAATCCAGCACAAGTTCCAGCACTGATTAGCTGTAAATTCAAGCCAAGCCATAACCTTTTCAAATCACAGTTGATAATCAAACTGTAATGCTTTAAGGAGGAGGTTACTGGCATTTCTTTTTTTATTGTTTTTGGGGGTCACACTTAGAAGTGCTCAGGGGTTACTCCTGGTTCTGCTCTCAGAATCGCTCCTGGCAGGCTCCGGGGACCATATGAGATTCTGGGATTCAAACCACCATTCTTCCTGTATCTGCTGCATGCAAGGCAAATGCCTTACCGCTGTGCTATCTCTCCAGCCTGGTTACTGGCGTTTCTAATACACACTTCTACATATCTATGTAATTTAGCATCTAAGAAACTAAGATTCTGAACCAATCTTAGTCCAGCAAATTGTGTAATATTTTATTATATATTGTATAATATTTTCCTAGCCCCCAAATAGTTCTCTGATGCCATCTGATGTTCTATAATTCAACTGATTTGATAGCACTATTTCCCTGTGGATAGCATCCGATTAAGGAACTACCCTTTCCATTCAGATGCAAATCATACATTAGGGTTGTCCCCTGAATTTCTCACCTCTCACCTATAGGTAGATATGAGAATCCAACAACCACCTCCTTAGGTTTAAATGATTTGATTAGAGTGACTTTCAGAGTTCACAGAAATGTTTTAGTAACTGGGATTACCCATGTACTAGAAAAAGGTGGAACTCAGAAGTACCATGTGGAGGACATGCCAGGTATGTGGTGAGAGGCATGACATGGACACCCTCTCTGAGAAAGCTTTCTTCTCAGACCCACATACTCACCTACCCAGAAGTTCTCAACTCTGTTCTTTGGAGGGTTAAAGGAGCCTTTATTTCACAGGCATTATGGTTTTTAACATTGATCATTAGCAATCAATGACAATTTTATCACTGTTCATCAGCTAGACATTTCAAGGATTTTACTTGTATATATAATAGGACTGTATATAGTATATATAATACATAATACTATATAATATAAAATAAATATATATAAATTACTGCATCAATAATAAATTATTACTGTATCATAGGAACTCAATATCATATTATTAGTGTTGTTAAGAAATGGTGCTTGCACGCTGGAGCGATAGCGCAGCAGTAGGGCATTTGCCTTACACACTGCTGACCCAGGAGGACCTCGGTTTGATCCCCAGCATCCCATATGGTACCCCAAGCCAGGAACTATTTCTGAACACATAGCCAGGAGTAGCCCTGAGAGTCACTGGGTGTGGCCCCAAAACAAAACAAAATAACAACAACAAAAAGAAATGCTGCTTGAAGAAAACAAATTATCTGATTTAACCAGGTTAACATTTCCACATATTTCTTACTAAATTCCTGTTGTTCTAGTATAAAATTGCCATTCTGACAGATTTGGCTCCTATAACTTTGATTTTAAGTCCAGCTTAATATAATAAATACATATAATATAATATAATAATATAGTTTTGTTGTACTAAATTTTAAATTACATGTATTGATTTTTATAAGGATTTAATAAAATTGGGCCGGAGAGATAGCACAGCAGCATTTGCCTTCCAAGCAGCTGACCCAGGACCTAAGGTGGTTGGTTCAAATCCTGGTGTCGCCCGTGCCTGCCAGGAGCTATTTCTGAGCTATTTCTGAGCAGGAGTAAACTGTGAGCACAGCTGGGTGTGGCCCAAAAACCAAAAAAAAAAAAAAAAAAAAAAGATTTAATAAAATTACAGGAAAATATTTTAAAACATAATCTGCAATTTCACTAACGGTAACACAGCTTTAATTGGGATATGTGTAGGAGCCGAAGCAATAGCACAGTGGCAGAGCTGCATGTGGTCAACACAGGATGCATACCGGTTCAAATTTGAGCATCTCATATAGTCCCCCGAGCCCACCAGGGGCAATTTCTGAGCGCAGAGCCAGGAGTAACGCCACCGGGTGTGGTCCAAAAAAAAAAAAAACAGACAACAAGAAAAACAAATTGGGATGTGTGTTCTTTTAATTAAAATGTATATATACATTTTTAGATATAATAATCTTTTGTCAAATAATTGTATAGTATATTAGCTAAATATGCTGTTTTGTAATTAACTTTTTCTTTCTTTTTTGTATTTTTAAAATGACTAAACAATGAGATTTACAAGGTTGTTCATAACAGTATTTTTTAGTTTCAAAGTAGTCCATGATTGAGTTTCAGTCATAACATTTACCAGTTAACCAGCTCTTTCTTAACAAGCAAATAGTACTTATATTTTATTAAATATTTGTAAGAGTTCTAATGAATGTTTTATATCATATTGATTCTAATCTCAGTTCAGAATATTTACTGTCCAAATTATAGTTTTACATTAAATAGACTCTGAATGTTATTATTAAACGACATGCATATAGTTTAACATAATCCTATTTTATCATCATTGAACGCTCAAGACCTTTTGTTCTAGGGCCCTCTGGAGAAGTCCTTACAAAGTTCTTCAGTTTCAGAAAGACAAAGGAACGTGGAGCACAAAGTGGCTGCCATCAAAAACAGCGTGCAGGTCAGTGTTCTTAGGGACGCTGGAAGATTACCTGCTGTTCCATCCATCTACATACTTGTCTCTTAGGTTTCCTGGGTTAGTGCAAGCCAAAATCAGAGCAATTATGAATATGAGGCTCATATATCTTATTAGTAAATTGTTCTTTGGGTGAAGTCTTTTAATTTTGTTTTGAATGTTTCTCTGTTTCTTCTTGATTTAATATGTACTTTCAAGAAATACACCCATTTTATCTCATTGGCCTTGATTGCAATAAAGTGTTTTATTATATTCTTTATTATCTTTTGCATATCTGAAGAACCTGTAGTGAGATTTCTTTTATTTGATATTGTGAATACTTTGGGGCTTCCCCCCCCCATCAGTCTGATTAAGGATTTATCAAGTCTCTTGTTCTAGAGATTTTTAGGAAGATCACTTTTGGGGTCACACTCTGGGCTTACTTCTGGCATAACTTGAACTCACAGAACAATATTGGGTGCTGGGAGCAAATCCATTGTAGGTTGGTGGCTTACAAGGCAAGCACCTTACACGTTGTACTCTCTCCAGCCCAGTTCTAGAGGTCTCTGAAATGGCAATCACATTTTCCTATATAAAACAGAATGCCTATTTTCCTTTCTGAAACTTAAACAGCATTTATTTCACTTTCTTTACAAAAGTAGTAAGTCCATAAATTATGTAAATCCTCATGCTCAAAAGTAAATCGACCCATCTATTGTCTGAACAATAGACAAAGGCTTTATTTCTCATTAATTTGCAGATCTCCATCTCTGCAACAAACACTATGACTGCACAAGTATCTGTTTATTCTGTATGAAAGAGTTAGGAGCTCAGATGGCCTGAGGACAAATGCTTTAGCATATCCCCATGTTAAAATTAGGGTTCCTCTTTGTTTTTGTCTCCTCTTTGTCTGTGAATCCACAGATTTAAAGGCAGGAGATCATTATTTTATTATTAAGAATGCTTACACATTCATCAAGTATAAAGTGTTGTATCCAGCCCAAATTCTCTTTGAAAATTCCTGAGAAGTATGGTGCAGTAGAAGCCCCAGTCAATGATCAGTGCAGGCCCTATTCATTTAGGGTGTGTTGTTTATCTATGACTTCTGCAGTCACCTCTCCTGGAATCCCATTGTAAAAGCTGACAATGACTAAGTAAACCTTAGTTTCACTTCTGGTCGAACTCCTGCCTCAGAAATAAGAGTACTTAATGGTGCTGACACTACTTCTGAGTCCTGAGGAAACCAGATCAAACCTGGATTTCAAGTTGAAACCACATCTTTGTTCACCTAGCTAATTCCTTCTGCTTTCCCAACTGACTCCTTTGGATCTTTTATCCTGGAAGTTCTCTCAGTATATCATGTACATCTAAACCCTATCCCAGGAAATCTGACCTCAACTAGAAAATAGGTAACCCAGTCCTTTTTGCTCAGTGCTCTTCCCTCATTTATTCTATAATCTTTTCTGTGGAGACTGATTTGAAAGGAGGCTGTTTTGTCAAGAGAACCAGTGAATATTATTGCTGACTTTTCACATTTTATAATTACTGATTGCTATACTCAAAAGCTTCATAGTCATTTACTCTATCATAACCCTTTAAAGAGTAATGGCAGTAGTAATATGATTTTCATTAGAAGATTCTGCAAGATATTGCCTTATTTTTTTTCAGGGCTGGAGTGATAGCTCAGCAGGTAAAGCACTTGTCTTGCATGTGGGGCCAACCCAGGTTCAGTCACCAGCATCTCATATGGTTCCCCAAACCTGACAGGAGTGGTTCCTGAGTGCAGAGCCAGAAATAAGCCCTGAGCACCACTGGGGTTTGGCTCCAAACAAAACCAAACAAGAAGAGATATTGATTTATTTTAGCTTTAAGGATAAAAAGGTAAAACTCCTGAATATCTCTTTTAAAGCAATCATATTTTTCTTAAGAAAGCTATTTTCTTTTGTACATAGAGGTTTCCTGCTGCTGAATAGCTGAGAACATTCCATGGGTCTTTGATCTTCAGAAAATTAACATTTAAGTGAAATAAGCTCTAAGTGATATTGAAGTGGAGTGAAGAGAAAGATTTGGAAGCTCCACTAAATTGGATTTCCAGTGTGGCTTCAGTAATTTCCACTGTACTTTGTCATCAATACCTACTTTTTCTTTCCCTTTTATAGAAAATAATCATGTTCCCTGGTAACAGACACTGTGCTAAGTAGTTTAACTTACAAAATTCTGAACAACTCCCTGAGGAAGATATTATTTTTATTTTTTAATTTATTGAATCAGCAGGAGATAAAGAGTTAAAAAGTTGTTGATATAGTTGAGTTTCAGTCTTACTACCCTGATATCTCTCCTCCTTTCTCCCTTCCCAATTCTTTTGTATTGACAGAGAAGCTCTACCAGGCCATTTGCCCAAATTAATCATCTGTAAATTGCAATAGAAATTTGCTGAATAAAATTTTGATAGTTCAGACCAATAATTTAGCTTTGAATTTGAAAAATGTTGAGGCCAGAGTGATAGCACAGTGGGTAGCGAGTTTGCCTTTCACGCGGTCAACCTGGGCTCAATCCCCCGGCATCTTATATGATCTCCTAAGCCTGCCAGGAATAATTTCTGGGCACAGAGCCAGGAGTAACCACTGAGCATCTCCAGGTGTGGCCCAAAAAACAAAACAAATAAATAAATAAATTGAAATTTGTGGAGAAAGGGTATTTGTGGAGAAACAGATGGATATTACTGGCTTTCTTGGAATACGTAGGCAGTGAAAACTTTGATTTTCTCAGAAAGACAGTACATAGAAATCCAGGAAGTAATGGGTCTGACTTTGGCGAAGAGAGGATACAAAGTTATACTGGCAGAATTTTTCTCACCTCTAAAATTCCATCACTGGGGTTAAACCCCAAGACCTTGGGCAAGGAAGGAACGTCATATATCTATTATAAACTATAGAAAAATCACCTTCATGAGATTGTTAACTTTGTTTTGGGGTTAGAGTTTTTGTTTCGTTTTGGGGTCACTTCTGGCAATGCTTAGAACTTACTTTTAGTGGGGATCAGGAGACAAATGTATCCTAAAATGATTGAACCTGGGCCAGTCATGTGCAAGGCAGAAGCCCAACCCAGTGCACTCTCTCTCCAGAACTCGTCATGGATTGTTGTTTACTATGTAAGGTGGCATATGAAAAACACATAGTAAAACAACAAAAACCATAGTCCCCAGATTTGACTATAAACACCTGTAAACTATCACAGAGTTTGGAGAAGAGTAAAACAAATATTCTAAAGACAAACAGAAAAGAAAAAAATTTTCCCTAAAGAAAGAGAAGAATAGACTAAATTCACAAAACTTAAGCAGATTAGAATGAAAATTTAAAACTCAAAGGTAGTTGGCATATTAATACAAAGGTGTTTTTTGTTTGTTTATTTTTTGTTTTTTGGGGCCACACCAGTGACGCTCAGGATTACTCCTGGCTATGCACTCAAAAATTACTCCCGGCTTGGTAGAACATATAGGATGCCAGGGATTGAACCACGGTTTTCCCTATATCAGCCATGTGCAAGGCAAACACCCTACTGCTTGCTGCATTATTACTTCGGCCCCTTAATACAAAGTTTTATGAAATAAAGGGGGCGGAGTTTCTACATTCCCCCATTTAAAAATATAGAAAGATTCTACTAAGTGCTTCATTTGGAGCTGAGAAATAAAGGGCAAGGTATGGAAAATTTTTAAGTCAGAAAAGAAAGAGTTGGAAGAGCAATTTTAGTTGGGCAGACCCAGTATTATTCCCCTTTCCTAAGAAATTAGCTTTTTCAAAATATTGGAAGTCTCCTGTTCTTTGATATTTTTTCATTTTTCTTTTTGGGAACCAACCTGTGCTTATTCCTGGTTCTGTGCTCAGCGATCACTCCTAGTGGAGCTGAATTGTGGGGAACCATATGGTATGCACTGGATCAAACTCAGGTAGACTGCCTGCTATACTATCTTTCCAAATCCAGTTCTCTCCTCCCTCCAGTTTTTCTTTTTCTTTTTTTAATTAATTTAATTTCTCACTGCAGTGTAAATGATATGATGTAATGCAAATGATGAAATTTCATCATTTTTTTGATGAAGCAAAGTTATACACCCTCACCACTACCAAGTGCCTCAAACCCTCCACCACTGCCCTTATGTCACCCCTTGTCTGCATCTCCCCCTCCTGCTTCATCCCACTACTTGGTACTCAGTTTGACCAAAGATCAAACATTTGTCCTCCTTCTGTATTCTCTATTCCTTTGTATATTTCTTTATGAACCACAAAAGAACAAGATCATCTGGTAATTGTCTTTCTCCCTCAAATTTCTTTCACTTAACATGATGTTCTCTGGTTTCTTCCAACTTGCAAGAAAAAGGCAAGATTTTATCTTTTCTTACAGCTGTCTAGTATACCAGTTTGTGTGTGTGTGTGTGTGTGTGTGTGTGTGTGTGTGTGTGTGTGTACCACAAATACTTGGATACATTTACATTTCACGGGATCCTTGGGTTGTTGGTGATATGTTTTAAGAGCTCATCCTGCTAATGTATACTGCAATAATGACAGCATTTGACCTTTGACCTGCTTAATGGTAAAAAAACAATTTATTTTCTTTTCTAACAAGATGACAGAACAAGACACCAAATATTTAGAAGACCTGCAAGATGAATTTGACTACAGATATAAAACAATTCAGACAATGGGTAAGATTTTAATTGTGTCTAGAATTCTACATAGAAATTAGCAACCTCATCAAAGTTTCTTTATTGATGAAATAAAGGCATTTTATCTGCTTTCCTGGATAAATTTTTATTCCTTTTTGAGATTGGGTGGGGTGGTTGTTTTGTTTTGTTTTTGTTTTTGTTTTAGTTTTGAAATCTGCTGAACGGTGTTCAAAGACTTATTGCTGGCACATGCTGAGGGAACCATGCAGTGCCAGAGATCAAACCTGTAGATTCTGTATACAAAGCATATGCTCTAGTCTTTTCAACCATTGCCCAGCCAGAACTTTTGCTTTTAAGGGAAGATGTAGGTGAGAAGTATTAATTTTGCTTTCTTATTTTCTGTATAAATTTATTAAAAATTATATACACATGTATTTATAAATATATCGTATTCCTGTATAATATTTTACTACCAATCTACTCAGAAGTCACCCCTAAAAATAAATAAATTCTTTTATGAATTTAAAATATTTTTAAAACTAAAAATTAGGTACTGGAAATATATTATAGCAGGGAGGGTTCTTGTCTTGCACACAGCAGAACTAGTTTTCCAGTTCCGTCCCCTTGAGCCTTGACAGGAATGATTCCTGAGCATAGAGCCAGAAGCATGGCTGTTTGTGGTCCCCCAAACAAAAACTTTAAAAAACTAATAATGCTTAATGTGATCAGAAAATCTTAATAAAATCTCAGGTTGATCTTTAAATATATTCTAAATTATAAAATAAAACTGATCAGTAGAAGGAAATGAAAAAAATTATATTAAAAATTTAATCACATGAAACAATAAACAATGTCAAGCTGTTAAGATTTCTTTCAGTTTTCCTCTTCAATGTGTTTAATAAATACATATTTTACTTTCTTAATATAACTAAATATGTATGTAGTTTTGTATACTGCATTTTAAAATCTTATTCATCAGCATTTCCCTGTCAAAAAATCTATAAAATCATGATTATTATAATTGTATAAATGTCAAAACATAAGAAGCCAATCATTTATTTGACCATTTTTTTGTGATTAAGCACTAACTTGTTTATAATTATATTGCTTGTTTTTGGTCACACCAAGTGATGCTCAGGGGTTACTCATTGCTATCGCTCAGAAATCACTCCTTGCTTGGGGGACATATGGACATAGGGGGATCAAACCATGGTCTGTCCTAGGCTACTGCTGGCAAGACAGACGCCTTACCACTTACACCACCATTCCGGCCCTATAATTATATGTTATAAGAAATGGGGAATCTGAGAATATTTACAGTCTCAAATTTACATGTAACCATAAAATAGATTGATCACTTAAAATATGTTACGATCAGTGAAACTGGCAAAATCTTAATAAGGATTTAGATTAGTTCAGAAGATTGTAACAATTTTTATTTACTGATTTTTGTTCTTTTAGCTTATATAAGAAATTGGAGGAAGCTAAAATACTGATCTTTTTTTTTTGTACTTTTAATTTTAAGATTATTTCAAGTAAAGAATAACTTACATTGCTAATAATTGCATTCCATTGCATAATTACATTGCAAAATTACATTGATAATCAATACAAATTATCTTTATTTACCCTCGTTATGGCCAGGGAAAACCATGGTGCTTCATAGAGGGAAATAAGAAAACAATAGTTTGCCATAGAAGTTGGCCAGGAGGCAGGAGAAAACCTGGAGATATTGGTGAGGAGATTGGAGTTAGAAAATTGTACACCTCTAATTCAACCATGAATAGCTTTGTAACTTTATAATTCATGTCCATTCAGTTTTTTAATAAAATTCAATTATCTTTATTGATCATTCATTTTAGGCAAAGCTCAAAATTTGTCTGAAAGTAGAATGATTGGGATAAAATGTTTTCATCTAAGATTGAAAAGAGAAGATATTTAGAAACTTTTTTCTTCTGACATAATAAAGTATGTCTCATGTTGACTACTGCAATAAGTCTTAAGTCTCTTAAAATGTTACTGAAAATATAATTTTGTATGAATTTTTCCTTCAGAGGAAAGTAGAATAGATATTGGTTTTCATCAGATTGTTCAAGGTATCCTTAATATATAAAAGATTTAGAACAGGGGGTAAATAGATAATATAGTGGGTAAGGTACTTTCCTTGCATATGGCTGACCTGGGTTCAATCCCTGGCATCCCATACAGTCTTCTGAACACAGCCAGGAGTTATTTGAGTGCAGATCTGGGAGTAATCCCTGAGCACCTCCAAGTGTACCCCCTCTCCCCAAAAATGATTTAGAACAACTAAATTTAATATGATTCACTGAAAGTAAATTTCTTCCAACTATGAACTGCCAATTTTAAAACTTAGATGTAAGGAGCCAGGAATCTGAGCCCAGACTTAGTATGTTCGAGGTTTGAAAATTGAAACCCAAGTCCTCATAGGTCTCAATACTGGCTGTAGCATTGATGGCCCCTAGCACTGTTGGTCTTTGAACACAGCATCATCTTGGCCAGACATGAATCATCCTGTTGTCTGAGACACGCTGGGAGTGGCTAGAGTCCCCTGAACTCTGATCACCAGTTTTCCCTTCTAATAGAATTAGACTATAACAAACTACATTAAACATAAAATTGTTTGGAACTACAGTCCTTTTACTATCTCTCAGTGCTTTGTGTAAATGATGAAAGCAAACACGGAAAACAGTATTTTGTAGGTTGCACATAAATTAACTGTTTTAAATTAAATAAAAGATTCATGAAAATCTTTGCTAGTGAAGATTAGGAAATATTAGCTTGCCAAGGTTTAGGTTCATATCATGCTATTTAAAGGGCTATTTAAATTGCTAATGGTCCAGGGTTGGTAAGACACTTGCTTGCCACATTCAGATGTGATCCTTCCTGGCCCTGGCTTCCAAAACATCAAAAATGTCTTCACTTTTGTGCTTTTGTATCTTAAACCTTAGCATGGAAAATTGTGCAGACTTTGAGAACAAAGAGCTTCATCTTAGAGAGATTTCCAACTCTAATGTCTTTTCCCTCACAGATCATGGAGACAAGAATAATGCTATGATGAATCAGGAAGTTTTGACTCTGCAAGAAATGCTCAACAGCATTGACTTCAAGAGGAAGGTTAGGAAAAAGTTTAATTTTATTTTTTGCTCATTTTTCCTTCTTTCCCTATGTCTAGTTCTACTGAAAAGACAAAAATTCTCAGATTTGACCTGTTTCTTTGATGCCAAATAAACATAATGGTTCTAGGAGGAGTACGACACTATTTGCAAATCTTTTCTTCCTAAGTATCCATGCTACATCTTTACAGAATCTCTTTATCTTGTTCTGAGCTCTATGGACCATAGTCAGCATTAATTTCTGGACATTTTAGCTTGCATTTGCCACTCTTCCAGTTATGACTGTTTCAATTATAGTATATATTATGTTGAGTTAGATTTTTACTTTTACTATACATGGATCATTAAAACATATAACAACTACTAAAACTTGATGGGAAAAATAAGTGATACAATGTCCATTTTGAAAAATATCATACTGGGGCCAGCAAGGTGGCGCTAGAAGTAAGGTGTCTGCCTTGCAAGCACTAGCCAAGGAAGGACCACGGTTCGATCCCCTGGCGTCCCATATGGTCCCCTCAAGCCAGGGTCAATTTCTGAGCGTGTAGCCAGGAGTAAACCCTGAGCATCAAACGGGTGTGGCCCGAAAAACCAAAAAAAAGAAAAAGAAAAAGAAAAATATCATACTAATAATTTTGTAGATTTCAACATAGTTCCTTGACAGTTTGAACATATTAAAATATGACCCTTTTAGGGGCCAGAGACATAGCATGAAGGTAAGGCATTTGCCTTGCATGCAGAAGGACAGTGGTTCGAATTCTGGCATCCCATATGGTAGCGTGCTTGCCAGGAGCGATTTCTGAGCATAGAGCCAGGAGTAACCCCTGAGCACTGCTGGGTGTGACCGAAAAATGATGATAATAATAATAATAATAATAAAATATGACCCTTCTAAAGGAGAGGTTTATATTGTTTTGAAATGTGTTTTTGTTGTTTGGTTGGTTGGTTTTGGTTCTCACCTGGTAGTGCTCATGGCTTATTCTGAGCTCTGTGCTTAGATTTCAATTCTCAGTAGGCTCAGGGGTTGCTTGAATTGGCCTCATACAAGACAAGCACCCATCTGCTGCATTAGTAAGATAATTGGGTCAAAATTTTAACCAAGCCATTTATTTTCTAAGTTAGATAAATTATTCTGTAGGTTAAGTTGTGAGTGACATTGGGGCTCATGAATATTTCTGTCTTTAGGAAGCCCTCAGTAAGATGACACAGATAGTAAATGAGACAGACATGCTGCTGAACAGCATGCTGATAGAGGAATTGCATGACTGGAAGAGGCGGCAGCAGATTGCCTGCATTGGAGGTCCACTTCATAATGGGCTCGACCAACTTCAAAACTGGTAAGAAATAGACTCTAGTTTCTAGTGAAAAACCACAGGAAGTAGAAAATTTCAGTGTCACTTAAGTAGACAATGCAGACTAAGATTCAGCTTATTGATGGTAAATCAACATCTGGGAACTCTATGGTTGAAAACAAATGCATATGTATATGATTTTATATATACATATATATAGTCTTAATCTCCATGCCTTTCGGGGATAACTAAATCATCTATGGAAATTTTTAGAATGTCTAGTAATTGCTTAATTTGCTCATATGTTTTTTATCGTATGTTAATTTTCTCATCTTTGAGTTTTAGAAGACTCGAATGGATCTTTGAAATCAATAATGATGTACTTTAAGGATCACTAACTTCAAAAGCTTGAAAAAATATTTCTCAGTTTTCAATGGTATCTCTTAAGATATCAGCATTAAACCTTTAAACTATAAATAATGGTTTCTTTTTATACACATAAATAATCTCAAATTGCTAATGCAGAAAGCCATTCTCTACATATATAGAGAATGTAGGAGCCATGCATGTGAAATAGTGGCAAAGTGCCTTGCATACAGGAGACCACACAGACGCAGACACAATATAAAGACACACACAATCAATTGTAGGCACTATATTTTAAGAAATAAATTTTACTGGGTTACTACTACAATAAATTCATAGAAAATAAAACTATTTTACTGAAAGAACAAAAGAAAACTATAATGAAGAAGAGGAAATGTTCAAGTTGAAATCCAAAATTGCTTTCCAAAGAGTACAATTCAATAAAGCAAACCTTTAGCATCTAGTAGTTTTTTGCCCTAAAAAAGTTCTGACCTACCTAGTCTGTTTTTCAAGAGAAATAAGGTATTGTGTCTTTAAAAAAAAAAAAAAAAGCATTGATTTTTCTTGGGAAGATGATTTGATTCTTTGACCTTACTGCATTCTGTTGTGAAAAGATAAGGGAGTTCGGTGATGTATCAACCCAAACCCTAGTGTTTAGTTTAAACAAATAGGAAGCAACAAAAAATTAAAGCAGGTATTGGTGCTATACCAAAAAGTTGTGTGGAGGGTTGACTGAACATGAAAATTAAATCTAAAAAGAAAGAGCTGCTATCAGGGCCAGATAGATAAAACAAGTTTGTGTTGCAGAACACTTGATTAGGTTTTGATCTCCCTGTTGACTAAAGTTCTTCCTGTCTGTCGCCCCTCTTTTACTCTGAAAGTAAAATCACCAGACGGTAATTCCAAGTAGATACTGTTGCCCAGGAAAATTATTGAAAAATAAATGGAGGGGCCGGGCGGTGGCGCTAAAGGTAAGGTGCCTGCCTTGCCTGCGCTAGCCTTGGATGGACCGCGGTTCGATCCCCCGGTGTCCCATATGGTCCCCCAAGCCAGGAGCAACTTCTGAGCACATAGCCAGGAGTAACCCCTGAGCGTTACTGGGTGTGGCCCAAAAACCAAAAAAAAAAAAAAAAAAAAAAAAAGAAAAATAAATGGAGAGCTGAAGGACAACTGGGGACCTTGGTGGAAAGTAATAGACACTGGTAAAGAGAATAGTGTTGGGACATGGTGTGCCTGAACCTCAGCCATAAGTGTTTTTATAACTTTGTAATTCACAGTGATTCAATTAAAAATATTTAACGGAAAATGTTGCTCTTTTATCAGCATTCTCACACAAAATAATCTTCATATATAATGTTCTTAAAGTTCTAAATTTTCTTTCATTGCCCTTTACTGGGTGACACTTTCCTAAGCTATAAATGATTAACAGATGTTTAAACAAAGGATAATTAAAAGGAATTTTGTTTCAGATGACAAAATTTTATAAATGATGTATTAGCTATAACTGAAGATATAAATTTGAGAATACTGAAAATATTTAACTTGTAGCATGCATTTTAGAGGAAAGGTGGGTAAGAAATAAAGCATTGTCACTCACCTTAAATGGAATAATTAAATATTTAATAAATGAATAATTGATTGAATCGTGATTTAACCATTTTATGTTTATAAGATGTGGTTAATTATTAATATGGAAGATTATAAAATGGAAATTCTATCTGTGATTTTCCTTTGCTGTGCAATAGCTTTACACTTTTGGCAGAAAGTCTTTTCCAACTCAAAAGGCAACTGGAAAAATTAGAGGAGCAATCTACCAAAATGACATATGAAGGTGATCCCATCCCAATGCAAAAAGCCCAACTGATAGAAAGAGTTACCTTCTTGATCTACAATCTTTTCAAGAAGTAAGTGAAGTATTACCAACTTGACTGTCTCTTAGCATCATCCTCTGGAAGATTGAGTTCTGTGGAGCTAGAAGCACACCAGGCTGGGGTTTAGGTGTGAAGGTAAAGTGAAGTGGTAACATAAAACATTAAGTCTTGTGATGAAGTGAATAAAAACAGAGAAACTTCTAGAAAGCACCTTTCTACTGTTCATTACAGGTTCACCAACACTTTTCCCAGCACCTGATTCAATTTTCATGAGTCAGATCACATCACCCACTTAAAGATCAGTTTTTGGATTTAAGAAAATATTTTAAGAATTTTTTTCTTTTGTGTATCCAGGAAATAAAGGGTAGAGATGGTGTTCGTGTTTATAAGTTCATATAAAAAGTTGTGGCCCCAAGAGAGATTCTGAGGTTTAAGATGTTTCTTTGTTGCTGCCAACCTTGTTTGATTTCCAGCATTCCCTGAACAGGAGTGATCACTGAGCAGAGGAATAAAACTGAGTCAGCAATAAAACCTGTGGCCCATATAACCTCCCCAACTCCCAGGATAAAAGAAAAAGTTAGTATCTATAAGAAATCCTAATGCTTAGCTCCAAAGAACATGACATTGTTTAATATCAGAGTATGCTGTACACTGGAGCTTCATTTTCAACTAAGGCATGATGACTGGCATTTATTATTGGTAATTAAGACACTCTTTAGGCATTTCTCCATATTTTGGTCATTATTTATAAGAAGTCATTAGAAATATTTGGGCTTCATGGGAATTTGAATAAATATTGCCTAAGTGTAGAAATGTGTGCTTTTTTTGTTTTGTTTTGTTTTTTTGTTTTTGGGCCACACCCAGTGACGCTCAGGGGTTACTCCTGGCTATGCGCTCAGAAGTTGCTCCTGGCTTGGGGGACCATATGGGACACCGGGGGATCGAACCGCGGTCTGTCCAAGGCTAGCGCAGGCAAGGCAGGCACCTTACCTCTAGCGCCACCGCCTGGCCCCGAAATGTGGGCTTTTGAGAGAATATCAACCTGTTCTTTCTGTGATTCTTTGGTGTGTCAAAATTTTCAGTGTTTTTAAATGGTACTTTTTTCTCTCATAATATAGCTCATTTTTAGTTGAACGACAACCATGCATGCCAACTCACCCTCAAAGGCCAATGGTACTTAAAACCCTTATTCAATTCACTGTAAAGCTAAGGTAGGTTGAATGTTTTCATATGTTTATGGTATCACTGTGTAATTAATTTTAAGTTTATCTCCTTGTGTCCTTTATTGATATATTCTTTATTGAGTATCTTTTGCATATCTAAAATGCTGTACACTATCTACCTTGTGTAAATAGCCACATTTTTTCAGAAAAGTGTGCTCTGTGTCATGATTATGACAAGAATGAGGGCTATTCTTTGGACGTATGAAATCACTGTATTAGGCAATATGGGATTAATTGCTATGTTAATTAGAGAGAGAGAAAACTACAGAGATAAGAAAACCTTTTTTTTTCCATCATCATGAGGATGGTCATCAAGGAAAAAATAGAGTGAAAGGAGAACAGGATTGTAGGGTAGTTTAGGCTTCAGAAATAATGGCTTTCTGGCTCTGTTCTAGAACAGCATAGAGCAGGGATGAATTGAGTAGATTGGGGCTGGATTATGGAAATCTTTGAATCTCCTTTACAGGAAATATTGCAACAAGTTCTCTGTAAATATTCACTAACAGCTTATTGTACTTCTATGAAGTCTCTCAACTCTATTTTCAGTGTGCCTTTATTATGTGCATAGCTGAATTACTTGTATATAATTTGGCGTGATTGTTGTCTTGTATATCTGATCCTATCCATCAGCAAAAGCAACCCAAATCTATCCATTTCCCTCAAGAAACTTAAAATAGTTTGTGTTTAAAATTCCAAGGATTTTCATCAAGTCTGGAGTAATAGCACAGCTTGTATGTAGTGTTTTTGCCTGACCTGGACTTAATCCTCAGCATCCCATATAGTCTCCCAAACTTTCCAGGAGTTAATTCCTGAATGCAGAGCCAGGAATAACCTCAGAGCACTGCTGGGTGAGGCCCCAAAACAAAACTAAAAGCAAAACAAAGATTTTCATCTTGCCTTATCCCCAGGACCCTAAGCTTTAAATTCTTCATTACTCAATCATTTTTAACTACAACAAGAACTGGTGGGTCTAGTGGTAGAGATGACCTAGGATATCATGATTGGGTTCCTGATCATGTTACCATGGAATTCCATTCCATTTTTTATTTATAATGTAGAATTGGCATTCCTCTTGGTGTAAGCTGAATAAATCCAATGTTATTGAATTTAAAAAATAACTGAATAGATTAGTAACTTTGCATATATATATACATATATATATAGTAAAATGATCACCACAAGAAGTTTGGTTAACATCCTGCCCCATAGAATTTATTATTCAAAGGGAAGGCATCTATCTTGAGTCTATTAAAAAAAATTAGTTCTCAAAAAATAAAACAAAACAAAAACAGTTGAATTAATAATTTTCTTTGTATTATTTTTTAATTTTTATTATAACGTCATGATTTATCAAATTGTTCATTCTACAGTCATTTCAAACATTAAATACTAAAACACCAATTCCACTATTAATGTGACCTTCCCTTATCAGTGTCCCCAATCTTCTACTCACCACCATAGCCTGCCTCCATGCAGGCACAAATAAACTTACTTCATTTGCTTGCTACAACACAAAGGCAAATGAAATTATCAAAATTTAGATGAACAAGTTTAAGGTGTGCAGCCATGATTTATAGATCCATGATTTATAGATCTAACACAAACTTGGTGTCTTGGAAGTTTGAAAAGGTTAAGTCATAGAATCAGACCATTTCTATCAGGGAGTGTAGGGTGTGGCATTGGGCTGTTGTAGTTTGTGCAGAAAGGGGAATCAGCCTCACACTTCTTTGAGAATGCCACAGAATTATTAGCAAGGACCAGGCTACCTGGGAAATATATATGGCCATTGTTTTCTTTTGAGCTTGGTGGAAGAACTGGGCCATTTTTTTTTGTCTTTTGGAATTTTCATTATTTTCTAAAGTTGTTTCTTTCTCTTCTCTACAACTCTATAACCCACAAGAAAGCAAGAGTAAAGAAAGATATAGGATGGATGAATAGATGTCAGTGATCAAACTCAAGCACTTTAGAAACTGAGGCATATCTAGAACCTTGCACAGACAACATTACTTTTTTTGGTTTTTGGGCCACACCCAGTAACACTCAGGGGTTACTCCTGGCTATGCACTCAGAAATCGCTCCTGGCTTGGGGGACCATATGAGACTCTGGGGGATCGAACCGAGGTTCATTCTAAGCTAGTGTGGGCAAGGTAAATGCCTTACCTCTAGTGCCACCACTCTGACCCCAAAATTTTAATGAATTTTTACTAGATTCTATCTACCTTTTTGTTTGGACTACTATCAGTGAGGATTTTACTCTAATATCAATCAGTTACTCATCTGTTTTTCATCTATTCTGCAGGGTTTCTTGTTTCTGTGTTTAACCATGTTCACACCTCTCTTATCACTATCTTCACTCTATTAGTGATCCATATCAAGGATTATATAGGGTAGAGATAAGGGGCTTAACACATGATAAGTGGTGATAACACATGATGATAGAATCTGGCATATAAATATGAATGAGTTGATGACTGGGTAAATTTCTGTGAAACCATAATATGCCTGCAGAGAAGACTTGTAAGAGGGGACATTTCTGAAGTGTTAAGAACAGCAAAAGAAGGAAGGAAAGGATGACTGAAAGAACAAGAATGAAGGAGACTGTAAATTCTGATCTCTGTTCACTTGTTTGAAGTTAGGTCTCCTTTGGTTATGTGCACTTTGCTGTTCATTAACTATGCTGTGTTTAGAATACAAATGCATGTGAATAGAAATTTGTCCTTTTCTGTCAAAGGCCTACTCTGCCTTGGTAAATTTGCCATTGTTTTACTAGGTTCACAAACCTTTTTTTTAGCATGTGACTACAATGGACATAAATAGACTTGCACAGAGTTATTGATTTAATTTTATAAATTTGACTTTAGCCAAAATTCATAGAGCTATTTTTCTGACCTGGCCAAACCAAACGAAACAAATGGAAACTTTTTCCAAAGGCTTTTCAGTAATATGTAATTGATATCGGGAACCCCATAACATGACAAAGAAAAAATGTTTTAAAAATGAATATGTAAAATAGGTTACATATGGAGATATGTTTTATTTGCATGTGTATGTCATAAATGTAAATCCTTAAATTGGAACTTTTAATTTTACCTTTGATTCTTTATTGATGTCTGTTTTCAGACTACTAATAAAACTGCCAGAGCTAAACTATCAGGTGAAGGTGAAAGCATCAGTTGATAAGTAAGTTCCTAATTTCATTATGAAACATAAAAATGTCAGTCTTTTTCTTAAATGAATATTTTTTAGAGAGTAATATCAAGCATTTAAACTTATTTTTGAACAGTATGTTTATCAAAGTACTTCAGTTATATGACTTTGATGTTTAAATTTTTAACAGTACTTCAATACATTATGATTAAGAGCAATTACTCAGTGTCAGGGATGCTTATTTTGCATGGCTGATATCCAAGTTCAAACCCCACCATTGCATGGCCTTCTGAGCATTGCCATGTGTGTCTGAAGATCCCCCAAACACCACCAGGGTGGCTATGATGGCCTTCGCCCCCACGGGACCGAGACCCAGCTTCATATTCTCTGACCCTAGCAGTGACTTCTCTGGACTCCTAGGGCAAGTATTTCTGGGACTGGCCTCTGTCCACTTGGAAGAACCCAATTTTTTTTAAATAGAGATTTGAAAATTTTTTGTTTGTTTTTGGGGGCACACCCAGCAGCGCTCAGGGGTTACTCCAGGCTATACGCTCAGAAATCGCCCCTGGCAGGCTCAGGGGACCATATGGAATGCAGGGATTCGAACCACCGATCTTCTGCATGCAAGGCAAACGCTTTACCTTCATGCTATCTCTCTGGTCCCAGAGATTTGAATTTTTATAAATGATCTTTTAGAAAAAATTTACTAGGTGAATTAAAATGGCCCACTTTAAAGCTTTTCTTCTTTTACAGAAACGTTTCAACTCTAAGGTAAGACCTTTTCGCTTTAGACATTTTTGTTGTTTTGATATTTTTGCCATTATGCCTTACCCTAGACCATGTCAATAGCTAAGATTTCCTCTCCAGCAATCGAAGATTTGTCCTTTGTGGAACTCACGTCAAAGCAATGTCCATTGAAGAATGTTCCAATGGGAGTCTCTCAGTAGAATTTCGGCATTTGGTGAGTTTAATAGTAAAATTACCAAGTTAGACACCTCTTTACTAATAGAGCCTGTAGATTCATTTGTTTCATCTTTTGTGAAATTAAGAGCCATACTGAGAAATCATATATGTCATCATTAAAGAACTAAAAGTGATAGAAAATATGGAACCTTCACTCAGAAGGTCTGCATTCTTATCAATAGTGATATAATGAAATGACTTATAGTGAATAGATTTTGGTGATGATAACACAAATAATCTACCTTCCTGCTCTACCATTTAATTTCTCAAATCTCTTCAGGAAGTTATATTCAATTACAATATATTTAAATGAAGTAATTTTATTTTGAAAGGATCAGTTTGAGAAAATTGGATGTTCCTGGGTAAGCCAGTTGTACACACGTTGTTCTGGCATTTCTAGAAAGCTTCTGACCCAGCTCATCCTGTTGATTCTTGTTTTGACCACTTCCTTTTAACCCTAGAGTTCTCTTCCTGCTTTCTCTTTGTACTGAGCATACTTCTGACATGCTAAATATGCTCCTGCCTTTCTTGCCAAAAATACGCTATTCTCTGATGTATCTTAAATGTAAGAATGTCAAAGCACAAACCACTGAACTCAAAAACTTCTATTTTCTAAGAGCTAAAATTTAGTTAAGAAAGCTATCTGCACAAATTCACTCCTTCTAAATTTTTCTTTTAGCCTGCCATATTAAAGAGTACATTTCAGTGTTGTTATTTCTCTATCTAAACTCACCTCTCTTTGTGGTAAGCTTCATATCATGGGCCAATCCTTACAGCCAACTACACTAACAACTATCAGTAGTGAGTGAAAGAAATAGAATGCCTGTCTTGAACGCAGACAGAGGGTGAAGGAGGAGGGAGATGGGGCATTGGTGGTGGGAATGTTGCACTGGTCAGGGGTAGTATTCTTTTTTTTTAACTGAAACCCAATTACAAACATTTTTGTAATCATGTTGCTTAAATGGATGTATTATTTAAAATAATAAAGAAAGAAAAAAAACAAAGAAAGACTACATTTCTTTTAAACAAGATTCCTCCCCTGTGAAACTGTCAAAGAAAATATAATAAGAAGCTATGTTTTATTTATCCTTCTAGCCAGCATATTTTTATTTGCTTAGGTCAATTCTCATTTTTTAAATAATGGGAATAGTTAAGAATAAGTTAATAGATAATAGTTAATAGATAAGGATAAGAACACATGAAAAACTGATTAGGTCTTTATTCAACAAATATAATATACAATGATTATTTTTAAAAAGCTCTTATAGTTGCAAATCATTGTCACATACTTTTTGCCTTATAACTATAAAATCTTTTTAATATAAAAATAATTGTAGAGGAGCTGTATAAATAGTTTAAAGTGAGGGACAAACTCATAGGCTATGAGTTTTGGAGGAGATCCTGATGTCTTCCACCATTACTGAGCCCAAGCAATATCACATCACCAGGAATGACTATTAAAGTGACTGTTTGGCAGCCATGTGCCATAGAGAATGGGTCCTGACCTCCTAAGTACTGATTGGTGGCCTTTCTCCACACAAAACAAAGAAAGAAATAGAAAGAGAGAAAGGAAGGAAGAAAGAAAGGAAGGAAGGAAGGAATGCTTTTTTAAAGCGCCTTAAATGACAATGACAAAGGGTTCATGTGTACAATGTGCCAACACCACACCCTCCACCAGTGTGCATTTCCCTATCCATTGTTTTAGAGTCCCCTCCTATACCTCCCTCTTAGCCCCTGCCCTTGGTAAACTCAAATCTGTAAATACGTTATCAGATTTTGGTGTCTTTAACCATGTATTGTTTCCATACTATATTCCTTTATGTACCATATATAAATGAGATCATTCTTGTGTCTGTCCTCCTCCTCCTGATTGATTCCTATTAACATGACCCCTCCAATTTCATCCATGGAATGCCAAATTGTAAGATTTTAATTTTCTTATAGTTAAGTGTTATTCCATTGTGTTTATATAACAAGGTTTCTTTATCCGGTCATCTGTGTGAGAACAATTTTAAAATGAAAATATAACCTATAATCTCTATTCAAGTTATAACATAATAAACATCCCTATTTTTATGTTTTGCTCTTTAATATATCACATTTTTTGTCATTGGCATCAAATTGTGCAGACTAATTTGTCAGCCTTTCCCACCCAATAATAATCATTATCATGAACATTTTTTGACACAAATTGCCATTTAGCAGCTCATTGTGCCTATCATATTTTACTCAGATTCTCCATAAAGAGTTGGTTTCCCAGACAGGGATAGGAGACCTTATAACTTAGCTCAAACGTTGCTTCTTCCACAAAGAAGTGCTGAGCAGACTCCAAAATAAAGCAGCTTATTTCCTCTTTCCAAAATATTGGTTTAATTCAAAACAGTCTTGAGACCAAAATACACAATGCAGAAAAGGTTTCTGTACTCCTATGTTCATTGTAGCCAGAATTTAGAAACAACTCAACTGTCAATGAACAGATGAGTGGATAAAGAAACTATGGCATATCTACACAGTGGAATACTATGTAGCTGTTAGGGAAAAGGACGTCACAAAATTTGGTTTTACCTAGATAAATATGGAGAGTATTATGATGAGTGAAATGAATCAGAGAGAGAAACAGATATAGAATGATTGTATTTATTTGTGGGATGTTGAAAATAAAACATGATGCTAAATATATGTAAATATATATGTACTTTCATATGATGATAAATATATATAAAACATATATGATAAATAATACCCAAAGAAAATTAAAATGACAGGGTAAGTGCAGTTAAGTCAGAAAAGGGAGCACTGTGACAATAATAATTGAAAATGATCACTCTGGACAAAAACTGAATACTGAAAGGAGTGGTATGCATGACAACCCCCAGTAATAGTATTGCAAACCATGATGCCTAAGAGAAAAAAAATGGGCAGAGACAGACAGACAGACAGACAGGGTAGACAAGAAGGAAACTGAGGAACATGGTGCGGGGAAATGAACATTGCTGAAGGAATGTGTCTTGAACATTGTATGGCTGAAACTGAACCAAAATAAAAAAAAAAAGTAATAGAATACTGAGTTGCCCATTTATCTCAATGAAAGCACTTAAAGTGGTAGCTCATGAAACTGGAAGTTCTTTGCCAATGAATCTTGGTGTCTGTGTCAGATATTCTGGAATGAGAAGACATTTAGTTTATTATTTTAGAAGACAACATTGTGGCCAAGCAAATAACTATAATAAATATAACCAACTTGTGTTTAATAGGTAATGTTTCTAAACATGGTTATTTTCTTTTCCAAAGCAACCAAAGGAAATGAAATCCACCACTGGGAGCAAAGGAAATGAGGTAGGTCAGATTGTCTCCAAGAGAATTGTCTTAGAAAGTAACCCTGTGATTGCTTTTGTCTGTGATGCTCTTAAATTCACCTTTAGAGCTTCCTATAAAGTCAAGTTAATATTTCTCTGATTATATGCAAAGCTGAATCATTATAGACTATATAAGAAGTACAGTAAATGGGACCAGAGAAATAGTACGATGGATAGTACCTTGCATTGTAGTAAACCCAGGTTTACTGTATGGTTCCCCAAACCCTGCCAGAAGTAATTAGTAAGTATATATCTAGGAGGAATCCCTGAGCACCATCAAATGTATCCCCAAACCCAACATTTCCCTAAAATAATAACTATGAATTTGGGGGGTTTTGTTAGTTATCTTTAAGCATCTGCTATTTTTGTTTAGTTGGTTTGGTTTGGATTTTGGGCCACACTCAGACACTCAGGGGTTACTCCTGTCTATGCACTCAGAAATAGCCTCCGGCTTGGGGGACAATATGGGACTTCGGGGGATCAAAACAGATGAGGCTTCCTGATATGAATTTGAAGAGTGCAGGCATTGTATTATCACCTGAAGAAATTATGTATATGCACACACACTCCACTGTGGTCAGTCCTAGGTCAGCCATGTGTGTGCAAGGCAAATGCCCGTCCGCTATGCCACCACTCTGGCCCCTGAGCATCTATTTTGTTTTGTTTTGTTTTTTTTAAGAATTCTGATCATTGTTCTTTGCTACTTGTTACTATTCTATTGGTTATACACACTCATTTCACTTGTGTGTGGTCCTTACTTGTGGCTGAGCTTCTCCAGGTTGCACACTTCACTGTGGTCTTTGCACACCCTTGATCCTGATGTGCTGGAGATGAATGTTTTGTTAAGGCATCAGGGATCCCCAACAACAGATCTGTAGGTTTTGAGGGGGGAGAGTTCCAGGTATCAAAATCAAGATCTCAACTCTTGCAAGGCTCTACCATTAAACTATCTTCAAGTTGTTTAATGTTTTTAAGAGGAGAAAGTAGAAATTGTCTATAACATTATCTTCCTAATTCCAACGACTGTTGGCATTTTAGCACATCACTTCTTCTTCTTCTTCTTCTTCTTCTTCTTCTTCTTCTTCTTCTTCTTCTTCTTCTTCTTCTTCTTCTTCTTCTTCTTCTTCTTCTTCTTCTTCTTCTTTTTTTTCGTTTTTGGGCCACACCCGGCGATGCTCAGGGGTTACTCCTGGCTGTCTGCTCAGAAATAGCTCCTGGCAGGCACGGGGGACCATATGGGACACCGGGATTCGAACCAACCACCTTAGGTCCTGGATCGGTTGCTTGCAAGGCAAACACCGCTGTGCTATCTCTCCGGGCCCATGCACATCACTTCTTATTACCGTAAGCTGCATGGACATGAAGTTTCATAAATCCCACCCAAAAATGGGAAAGTGAACAGTTTTCTAGAATCTTGAATCTTCCTAGAGCTCATGATTGAGCAGTGACATGGAAGGGCATATTTTAGACTTGCCTTGCCCTCCAGTCAGTTCTCCCTGACTATAAACTATTTTAAAATTACTAACATTTTAGACATAAGAATTTTTCATGACCCATCAAATGAAATTCACTAATTAAAAAAATATGATCCTATGATTTGATAGCATTGATGGCTTCTCTTTTTTGTTCCGGAAGTGGGTGTTTTTCTGTGTAAATGGAAGAAAAGTACAAAGTAGTACAACTGGAAATTTACATCTGAGTCAGTAAATGATAGAAGGGTCAAATCCTGGATTGCAAGTGGTCGTGGAGAACAGCTATTTAATTATTAATTATTTAATAGCCCTAGGCTCTAGGAAAATGTCTATGGTCTGTCTACATATTTGAAATGAGAAAACCTGACATACTTGCTCTGACAGTGACTGAACATGTGATTCCCTAGCAAATGGAGAAAAACTACAGATTTCTTTCTAAGAAATCAGGGCAGTGACGTCCAACAGGCTCTGCTCAGAGATGCCACATACATAAAACCATCTCTGTAGTTATGGCTCTCAAGCACTGAGAGTTATTTCTGATGCTGTTGCTATTGATCCAATCTCCTAGCCTGATATTCACAGTTCCCATGAGAAAGATCCTTGAATCATTTGGAAGGGGAAAAAGCACTTTATAAATCCAGCATTCAGCTGCAATCAATCTGACCAACACAAATCCATCACAATGGGTTTAATGCCCTGCATTTTCCTTAGCAAAGTTTCTACATTCACTAGGTTGCATTATAATGATATTTGCCAAGCATCAGAGATGTCCTGAAGGTGATCTAAGCCTTTGTCTCCAGGCACAGTTGGCTTGGGCAGAGGTCCAGACAGATGTAATTGAGGTATCACATGAACAGAGCCTTCGAGTTTAAAAATATTGCAATAACATTAACAATAGTGCAAACCAGTGTCTAAAAGAAATAATGGGAAAGAGAGAGAAAAGAGAGATGGAAGAGCAAGGGGGAAGGGTGGGAAGGAAACTGGGGTCATTGGTGGTAGGAAATGTGCACTGGTGAAAGGTGATGTATATTATATGACTGAAGCCCAATCATGAACAACTTTGTAACTGCAGTATTGAGAGAGAGAGAGAGAGAGAGAGAGAGAGAGAGAGAGAGAGAGAGAGAGAGTATTGCAATAACTGGGGTTGGAATGGGAGTGAGGGAAGTAGTGGTACAGTGGATAGGACGTTTGCCTTGCACTGGGCTGACCCAGATCTGATCCTCAAGCTGATCAACAGTAATTCCAGAGTGCAGAGTCTAGAGTAATCCCTGAGCACTACTAGCTGTGGCCCCAAAACTAAACAAAACAATAACAGAATATTGAAATAAAGGAAAAAGCGTCTTCCCACATATTAAAACCTTTATGTGTTTTTCAGATTTCCCAGTTAAAATTTTAGTGCATTATAATTTTAATCATAAACCCATTTCACTAATATTACTAGCGTTTTGGCCAGAGTTGCAAATAACATTACATTCAATATAATATCTCCAAATAGTATGTATTAAGCCTGACCACCCTAAGAACAATGTTTCTGAATGTCTCTTGGGTAAACAAATCAAATAGAAATCTAAAAAAGCTCCACTCCTCTGGACATTATTACCTTCATTAATGTAAAAAATAAAAATCAATATCTTTACTTGGGTTTCCCTAGAGACAAAAATCTTAACTAATCATCCTAACTAAAATCATATAAATATCTAGTTATCTAAGTCTTAATTAAATCAACTATATTATTAGGTCTATTCATGATTTTATTTCTTTCCCTTCTTCCTCAAAGCTTGCTAGTACAGGAAAATTTTGTTTTAAGCTGTTCTTTGAGCTCCCCCTGTTGATTGAATATGAATATGACTTCTGGCTCCATTTCGAAGAAAGCAGTAGAGCTATAGAAATGTTATCCAAAAAAGGTGAAAGTGAGCCAGGAAGATGAACCAAGGAATTTGAAGACTGATCAACAGTAGTAGTAGTCGAAGGAAAGGCAGGAAAGAGCTGAGGGGAACATTTGGCTATCAAGTGGAATTTGCAAAGTGAGTCATGAGGAGTCTAGTAATCAAGATTTTAGAAAAACAGGAGGCTAGGATGGCATGATTTCATTTTCAAATTTCCAAGTTACTTTTCTGCAAGCACCTTTGGCAGGAGTTCATTTCTTTATAATGTATGAAGATTGGAGAAATAGAATAAGGCTAAGTACCTCCTTGCTTTGCATCCTACCCACTTGGTTCAAATTCTTGGCACCAAATGTGTTTTCCCCCCAGCATCCCTAGGGGTCAGTACTGAGCAGAGAGCCCCGAACAGCCACTGAACACCACTGGGTGTGGCCCCCAAAATCAAAAGCAGATAGATATGTGATAAAAAACTTTTGTATGGTGCTTACTGTATCCTGGGCACTGAGAACTTCCCTGGCATTGATTTACATAATTCTTGCAAAAATACTTTGAAGGGCAGGAGTGGATAGCACAGCGGGTAGGACATTTGCCTTGTGCACAGCCAACCCGGGTTCAATCCCTGACATCCCATATGGTCCCCCCGAGCCTGCTAGGAGTGATTTCTGAGAGCAGATCCAGTAATAACCCCTGAACGTTGTTGAATGTGGCTGAAAAACTTTAATATATATATATATATACACACATATATATATATATATATATATATATATACACTTTGAAATAGATACTATTGATATCATTTCAGTTGGAGAAACTGTGTCCCAGAGTGGTAGAACTGTGGCTGTCTGATGCTCTGTTCATGCACTTGACTTAAGGGTCATTCGGCCATAAGGAGGATCACAACGCTTCTTTTCTCTGGTAGGGGGGGCACCACAGATTTGTACATCTTTCACCTAACATACTACCTACCCAATCAGAAATCCCTAAGCTACTGAAGAGACTAGAAGGAATATTCTTAGAACATGGTTACAATAGCATTGACATTTATGGCTTTGATGAACAAAATTATTGTACCACACCAGCCCTGAAGTGCTAAGATCCTCTAGTATAGAATGGTCAGAATTTCCCACTGCCCTCACCCCACCCCACTCCTCCACCCATACACTACTGGTAATCTGAGTTTTGTGGTCCAAGGACAAATTTTTGTTTTTGTAAGTCATGCTCAGATAACACTGTTGACCTCTCCCTTAGCTGTGTGTACATTAGTTGGGTTGTGAAGATTACATCAGGCTTTGAGTGGAAATAACACCTTCTTGGGATTTGCCTCTTACTGGCAGGTGGCATTTTGCAAGTCACTGAATTACACTAGCTCCCAATTTCCTTGCCTCTCAAATGGGTTTAATGTTAATATGCCCTTGCTAGAATTACTAAAGTATTCCTATGAGATAGATTATTCAAGTTTCTGGAAAGTGCTGTGACGTTATCTGCTATCGAATTTAGCTTCTGACAATCCCCTCTATTCAGAAAACATCCTTATACATGAGGAGGTCATGACTAAGATGGTATATAAAGTGACCACAGACTCTTGATGTCTAGTATTATGCTGGAAATATAGCCCTTTAAGGGACCCTCAGCATCTCTTTCTTTAGGTTCTAAATCTCTGAAACCTCAGATTACCAGCTTTGTTGCCCTATTGATGGGATTGTTGTCCATCTAGACTTCTTACTCCCATCATGCCCTATCCACATTACATGTTCATAGACACATGCACACATTCATATACACATATAGACACACTGGGCTCTGCTTTTGTTGTTGTGAGCACTTAAATTAAGTCCCTGTTAATGATCATAAAGCCCCCATGATAGTTTCCTGAAGGTTGCTGTTCCAAATAGGCAGCACCAGCCATCATCTAAGAAGTGGCTTGCCATGGTGAGGTAGGAAAAGTGTTAGAAAATTGGCAAAGGACACATGCGGCACTGTTGTCAGATACCTTAGAAAAGGCCACATGTCCTTATCTACCACCCTTTTGACCAGGACAGCTCTGATTTTTTTAATTTACACAATGGAGACCTTTTGGAAAACTTACATCATGATTAAGGTCTAAAGTTTTTCTTTCAAAGTCTTTAAAAACCATTGGATACTGCAATCTCTGTAGTTCTTTTTCACTGTGATTCATTCTATCAGCAAATATGCAACATAAAGGGTCCTATACGTTTCAAAAAGTAAATGTAAAGAATTTTCTTTGGCATTTCACAGCATGCCTAGAGAAATCCATGAACGTGTCAATCACATAATAAAGAGCATCAGCTACTTACTGCCTTCTCCTGTCTCTCTTGTACTTCCTTTAGAAGAATGAGAATGAAGAAATGATTCCCAGAGTAGCAAGTGGCCCAATTTTGAAGGCATTGGTGTATCCTGGTAGAATAAACATTCGCAGCCTTTCTGGGAGGGCCTTATCTGACAGGGCTTCATCAGAGACTGATTGTTGAAAGAGGGAAACTATTTGGATAAGGATGCAAAAATTGCAGTTTGCTCTTAGTCACTGATAAATGACCGTTTTAGCCACAGACTGAGGTGCTAGGTAATTTTGTTTATGTGGTGGAAGTTCATGAAGCACAAAGAAGCTATTAGTAAAGCCTGGGTGGCTTGAGTTTCATTTAACAAAATAGCCAAACAGATGTTCTTTCAAGGTTCAGTGTTCCCAAACACTGGTACTCTGATCACACTCCAATTCACCCAAGCATTTTCACAGGAAGTTGATTTCCTCCTGCACTAATTTTCCTCCTGCCATGAGATATTGAGAGAGAGAGAAAGAGAGGGGGGGGGAGGGAGGGAGAGAGGGAGGGAGGGAGTGGGAAGGAGGGAAGAAGGAAGGGAAGGAGGGAGGGAGGGAGGGAGGGAGGGAGGGAGGGAGGGAGGGAGGGAGGGAAGAGGAAGAGACAAAGAGAGATGCACAGAGAGATGGAGAGGAAAAAGGAAGGCAAGAGAATAAGAATAACACTAAAGGATAAAATCTATTTAGCCAGTACCCTCTGCCATACAATAGTGTGTTTTCTGGGTTCAGAATTGTCATTTCACATTCTGTGTATAATGATTCCACTGATTTTGTGACTGAGGGTGCTTTCGTGGGATTCTATTATTATTTTTCCTCTTAATATTATTTCCCAACAACTACCCTAGTGCCTAATAGACAGCTACTCAATAAATATTCATTGGGTGACAGAGTACTGACTTGGCTTTCTATTCCACAGCATTTTCCATGTTCGACATTGTCATCGATTAAGTTTGTTGGTCAAGAGATGAGAAATTTTAGTGACAATCACACCTATCCCAGTCATTTTCCTAAAAAGGGTTTTCTTTCAAATAAAAATTCGCAACCACTTGCTATCAATATATTCTAGGCTTTGGGGCCAGAGAGATAGCATGGTAGTAGGGCATTTGCCTTGCATGCAGAAGGACGGTGGTTTGAATCCCGGCATTCCATATGGTTTTCTGAGCCTGCCAGGAGCAATTTCTGAGCATAGAGCCAGGAGTAATCCTTGAGCGCTGCTGGGTGTGACCCAAAACCAAAATAAATAAATTATATATATATATATATATATATATATATATATATATATATATATATATATATATATATATATATATATATTCTAGGCTTCCAGGAACTTAATCAGAGGTTGAAAAAAGACTATGGTAATACCTAGATCTACCTTTTATTTCCATTAAGCAATGCATTTCTTGTCTAGGTAGAGCCCTGGTTAGGTTAGAGAGTTTTCAAGTTTTGTTCCTTTTTTAAATTTTTTTTGTTTGTTTTGGTTAATTTGAGCCAAACCCAGCTATGCTCAGAGCTTCCTCTTGGCTCTGTGTTCAGGGATCACTTCTGGTGGGCAGTTTCTTAGATTATCCAATGGATACTTTTCCTTAGAATTCCTTAGAATCCATTCCAAGTTCTAATATGGAGTGTTATATAATTTAAATATCATTCATGTCAGTACTTAAATCCATAATCTACATCCAGATATTTAGAATAACTTTTAATGACTCTCCTTTATTACCTGTATACGTTTCTTGTTGATGGTATGGGCCCTGAGATTGAAAACTTTCTTAGTCTCTGGTCTATACTGTGCTAACAAATAGCCCAAACAATAAATACTGCGGATGTTCATAGCAGTCCTGACTGATGCTGCTGGCTTTAGTTAATAGTGCCCTGAAGGGTCCTGGCTCTGACAATGGAGCCTGGTTTCTCCTACGATTCTAAGTGTGCTGTTTAGAGACCACTGTCACTGATGCTCTAATGAAAGATTGAAGGAAATGATACTAATGACCAAACCATCTATATACTGAATCATATAAGTAAACTAAAGGAAGATGGCACCTCCTATTTAGAAAGTTTCCCTTTAGCTGTCCATCAGCTCAGATAAGTGTGAGCTGGAGATGCAGTGTCCCCAGAGTCCAGGAGGGGACAGTACCTCAAGCCCACCTCCAAATCCTCCATAGGCTTCCTCCTGGGATCTTCTCTTTCAAGCACAGATGCCCCCGTTAGTGCAAATGTCTCCAGTGTTTTAACATGAAAACATGGAACGTTACAGCACTAATACAGATAACATTCTATGATTAATATATATGCACTAGCAGAATTTCCTGAGGGTCCCACTTGTTCTGGAAGACCCCTCACAAAGATGGTTGAGGGCTGGGGGAGTGGCCCAGGCTCATGGTCCACTTGAACTTTGAGGTGTTCAGAGCTGGACAATTAGGTCACGTGAAAACTCGGATGTCATGGCAGAGGGCCAGGACATATCCCAGCAATGTATTAACATGATTTATGATGGTTCACTGTTTAGACATATGGTGTGTGAGTCTCCATCTGTATACCTACCTCAAATCTCTTGAATGTTCTGCACAGTCCTGTCTTATTAATCTCAGTGCTGTTGAGGTGGACAAGACTGAGAAGTACACCAGTACTGAACACAAGGAACTGTGAAGTCTTCCCTTGTTTCAGTGCTTTGCACTCCCCCCATTGATCATGCAAAAGATTCCAATTATTTAAAAAAAATACTTTTAATTTTTATTCAACTTGGTACCTAATCCCAAATCAACTTCTTCATCTTATCTCAAAGAATCTTTTATATATTCCATATATATTTTATATATTTCAATCTAGGGTCTGGAAAACTTGCTATTTGGAGCTTGATGTACTGGGAGTCATTTTAGTAGTGCTCAAAGGAATTTTTCTTTGTTTTGGGGTCACACCTGGTGGCGTTCAGGGGCTGCTCCTGGCAAGCTCGGGGATTTGAACCACCAAAGGGAATTTTCAAGCAGAAGTTTTGTTTACTTGAGTTTTTATGAACTTAGTAAGAAATCCCCTGTAATGAGTTATGCTTTCTGCTAACAGTGGGGGCGCTATATGAAAGAGAATGTTTTCTTACTTTAAAAAATGATTTTTAGAGGGAATTTTAATTGCTTTTCTCTGTTTACATTTCGTTATTGTTTGGAAGCCAACACCCACAGCACTTAGGGCTTATTCCTGGCTCTGCTCAGGGATGCTATAGGCTGCCAGAATCAAACTGATGTCACAAGTGTTTAACCCACTGTACTTCCTAGTTCTCCAGCCCCAAATTCCCTACATTCTTCTGAGTAACACATGCTAAGTTTAATGTCCCTCATTATCAAGTGTCCTCATCTCACTGTATTCCAATCATCAGATTGAAACCACTTTTTATTGCTTCTCACTTAATACAGATAGATTTTACTTGTTACTAACACACAACTTGTTATTAGGACTCTTTCCCCACCTACTTTCCTACTCTAGATCATTTCACATTTGTTTACATTGTTTAAATATTGATATCATCTAAGTTTTCTACAGCCCCTATGGGACTATGCACAACGTGGCTGATCAGCCGATCTACATTGAGAAAAATTCTCTCTCTCCCCCCTCTCCTTCTCTCTCCCTCCTCCCTCCTTCCCTCCCACCTTTTCTCTCTCTCTCTCTCTCTCTCTCTCTCTCTCTCTCTCTCTCTCTCTCTCTCTCACTCTCTCTCTCTCATCATACACACCTTCCACATTCTACCACTCTTTCCCAAATTTCCTTACAGCCCCATCCTCTCCTCCACTTTTTTTTTGTTCTGTTTTTTGTTTTTTGGGGCCACACCCAATGACACTCAGGGGTTACTCTTGGCTATGCGCTCAGAAATCGCTCCTGGCTTGGGGGACTATATGGGATGCCGGGGGATCGAACCACGGTCAGTCCTAAGTTGCACCGGCAAGGCAGACACCTTACCCCTTGTGCTACTTTTGAGGCACAGAAATGGAGGAAGGGAGCAAAGGAAAATTGGTTTTTCATCAACCCTATTTAGCCTGAAGAAAACCTTTCCTTCTTTTCTTTCATTTCTTTTCTTTCTTTGTCTTTCTCTTTCCCTTTCTTCCCCTTCTTTCCTTCTTTTTGTTCTCTTTCTCTCCCTTGTAGAGTCCATATCAATCAGGCCTTAGGATCATAATTAGCAGTGCCGGGGATGGAAAAAGTGCTCATGTGTTCCAGGATTTGAAATCAGACACTCACATATACTGTGCATGTATTCCACCACTTGAGCCAAACCATGACCCCATGGCCTTATTTTTAAATAAATGTATTACTATGCTGACTTGTTTTTGTTATACTTATGCCTATATGATTTTCTTTTATTAAAAGCTGTTTTTTGTGTGTGTGTGTGTGTGTTTTTTGGGTCACACCCGGCAGTGCTCAGAGATTATTCCTGGCTCCAGGCTCAGAAATTGTTCCTGGCAGGCACGGGGGACCATATGGGACGCCGGGATTCGAACCGATGACCTCCTGCATGAAAGGCAAACGCCTTACCTCCATGCTATCTCTCCGGCCCCTAAAAGCTGTTTTTAAAGGCTAATATTCAAATGTTAGAAATAATGATTTCTCTGGTTTTCAAGTGATGAAAGTATGCTGGAATTTTAAAATTCAGGAAATGTGTTTAGTGGACTTAAGAGCATTTTGTTTGTGAACATAAAGATTTGTCTCTTTATAAGAAATATATATAACTTTTAAAAGTAATAAGGAAATATATTCCATAACAGGATGTATTAGGGACATTTACTTGAATTTCTAAGTTTCTTAGACATTTACAATTGTGATAATGAATAGAAATACAGATAGCAAGTTTTAAGACTTATAATAAAATAATCCATTTCTTGTTCCCTAGGGCTGTCACATGGTGACTGAAGAGCTTCATTCCATAACCTTTGAGACACAGATCTGCCTCTATGGCCTGACTATAGATTTGGAGGTATGTCTTGTAAGGAATATCTCTCCTTACTAATAATATTTACAGAAGGTGGACACTATGAAAACTCATTTTTTTCTAGATCTTAGTACCTGTTTTATTGTTTTTATTTTCATTTAGAAAATCAAAAATCTCTATTCACTAATCAACATTTAACTATTCTGGGTAAACATAAATGATAAAATCTCCTGAGATTAATTATCTCAATATAGATTAAGTAAGTGTATGTGTTTTTGTTATTTGTTAATTTATTGTTTTCCTAAGTCATGGAAGTCAAGTGAAAATTACAGTGAAAATCCAAGAGAAATAAGAATCCTTGAACCATAGCATCTTATATAAAGCTATCTTTTAAAAAATTAACTTATACATAAAGTTGCTTTATCAGGAATATTTTTCTAATGTAATGAGCAAAGAACCAAATTATAGAAACATAAACAGGGCCTAGAAAGATAGTACATGGGTATAGTGCTTACTTTGCATGCAATCAACCTGGGTTTGATCCCTGACATTCCATATGGTCCCCCAAGCACTGCAGGAGTGATCCCTGAGCACAGAGCAAGGAGTAAGTTCTGAGCACTGCCATGTGTGCCCCCCAAAACAAACAAAATAGAAATATTAACAGTACATTGTTCTGATCATTTTATAAGTCACTTCTCACCATCTTATAAATCACCATAGAACTCAAAGGAATAAAGAACTCTAGGGAAGAATTTTTTAAAAGAATATAGGGGGATTAAAGTTGATTGTGATTGACTATGAACTCCTTGAAGGCCGTAGAATGTGGCACATTTATCCAGGCCTAACACAGTGCGTGCTTACAGATTAGAGGCTTAACATTAATTCAATAAGTGAGCAAGAAAGTGCATGAGGGAACAGTTTATACATCTTGAATGTGGCTCAGTTGGTGGGATATATTGCTTTAGAGCTCTGCTTTTTGCTCTTTATCTTAATGAGTATGTACACATGTTTATCAAATATTACCTATATTACCCTCTTTTATCTCTTTTCCCTAAGCTTCTACTTTCATGAATTAATAATTGCCTTTCCTGGACATTTTATTACCCACAACAATCAAATCACTATGATTGAAAAGGAACTGTTATGAGTTGATGATCTCCCTGGCTATATGTTTGTGAATGTGTGTTTATAATAAGTAGAAAATTACAGTTCCAAGAGTACTAAGTGGAGTTGTACAACAGAAGGGTACAAATGAGTTGTACTCATTTCTGGTACTGACTTTAATTAGATGTTCGAGCCCAGTTTGAAAATAGAAACTCAATCCAGAGGTAAATTTAAAATGCAATTATTTTCATGTAACATACAAAGGTAGCAGTTGCTAAATCAATACAATCTCTAATTTGTTGAATTTTGAAAAGCAGGTGATAAAAAATTTACATAAGCATTAAAGATATTGAAGAAATGACCGAGCATTCAGAAATTAGTTTCTTCCCTCCCTCATATTTGCTTAGAAAGTTTTTTGACTGACTCATATTTGCTTAGAAAGTTTCAAGTTATTTTCATAACCAGTGCACAATAAATACCAGGATTGGAAGAGTGTCCTCTTCACTAAATGGGATAGAATACATAGAATAAACATTAAGGCAATAAATGTAATTAATGTGTTTGCATTCATGTATTCAAACTAGACCAGCTCCTTACCAGTGGTGATGATTTCCAATGTCAGCCAGTTACCGAATGCATGGGCATCCATCATCTGGTACAATGTGTCAACCAGTGATTCCCAGGTAGGATTTCTATCCCCATCTCTCCTACCTTGTCAACAAAATTCATCTGCACCAAAATATATAGAAATATAAAGATGTGGGCCCGGAGAGATAGCACAGCGGTGTTTGCCTTGCAAGCAGCCGATCCAGAACCAAAGGTGGTTGGTTCGAATCCCGGTGTCCCATATGGTCCCCTGTGCCTGCCAGGAGCTATTTCTGAGAACACAGCCAGGAGTAACCCCTGAGCACCACCGTGTGTGGCCCAAAAACCCAAAAAATAAATAAATAAATAAATATAAAGATGTACATACACACAAATGCACAAATATTTCAGCACCTATATGTGAGTTGTCTTATTCCAGAATGCCAATATTTCTAGTTGTATGAGTCTTATCTAATGCCATATATAAAATAATGTTCTAGGGCTAAAGATAATATAATGGGTAATCACTTGCCTTGCATACCATCTAACCCAGATTCAACCTCCAGCACCACAGGAATGATCCCTGAGCACAGAACCAGGTGTGAGCTCTGAATACCACCAGATGTAATTTCAACATATCCCCCAACAAATAAATTAATATATACAAGTAATGTAATATAGTCTATGTATTTTGGCCCTAAAATATTCTCACTAGTTCAAGTGATAAGTACTTGTTTTACCTGAGAATCTGGTTCCCTCCTCGAAAACTCTGTTGTTATCCTCTGTGTCCTCTGATTGGCTGCGAGGAGACTCTATGCCCCCTGAGTTTGATGTGACTGTTGAGCTGACCTTCATAACTGCCTTTCACCTCCTCTATAATAGTCTCAGTTTGGTATCCAAAGAGCTAACCAGATTATTCATCCTTCTTACCTAACATATTCTGAGAGCACCAGATGATTAAGTAGATTATGAATGTAATTCATGCTAGGAGCCAGGAATATGGTCCAACGGTAGAACCTGAGCCTGGCTGAGTTTGATTCCTGGCACTGAACGCTGTTGGAGTCATCCTGGTGACTCCAGACATTGCAGGGTCTGGCACCCAAACCTAAAGGCAGCATCTCAGGGGAGTGACCAGCCTTCCCTCTTCCTCTCAGCATTTCTAGGTGTGGCATCTGCCATACTGATAAAAAGAAAGAAAAGAAATTTAATCCATTCTAGATTCAAGTTGGGTTCTAATGCCATCTGCTGGTTATTTAAGACACTGATCAGAAATGGACTTGAAGTTATAAAAGAAGTAGAAAGTGCATGCTCTTATAAGACAACCAGGACTATAACAATCTATACTTGAAATGGACCTGTTACACTGGCAGGCCAGGGGGCTAAGGGTGGAGGTATGGTATGCACGCTGGGAACTTTGGGAAAGGGAGGTTAATACTAGAGGTGGGAATGGCCCTAATTCATTGCTACTATGCTGGAAATCCAACCATGAAGGACTTGTAATTCACAGTGGTTTCAATAAAAAGAAAAAGACAACCAGGAGAAGGACAGAGGCAGGAACCTTTCATGTGGTTCCAAGGGCTGGAGCAGCATAGAAGCAATCACAGAAAATGAGTAAGAAGAATTCCTTGGACATTACTAGATGTGTCTCAAAAATCTCCTTTTTTTTTAATTTTATTGATTGTGGGGCTGGAGAGATAGCATGGAGATAAGGCATTTGCCTGGCATGCAGAAGGATGGTGGTTCAAATCCCGGCATCCCATATGGTCTCCCAAGCCTGCCAGGAGCAATTTCTGAGCGTAGAGCCAGGAGTGACCCCTGAGCACTGCTGGGTGTGACCCAAAAACCAAAAAAAAAAAAAATGTATTGATTGATTGATTTCTGGGTCACACTCAGCAGTACTCAGGGGCCACTCTTGGCTCAGCACTCAGAAATCACCCCTGGCAGGCTGGGGGACCATATGGGATGCCAGAAATCGAACCAGTTCCCTCACGGGTCGGCCATATGCAAGGCAAATGCCCTACTGCTGTGCTATCACTCCGGCCCCTCAAAATCTTCTTCCCACCAAAAATAGAAAAGAGATCATCAGGAAATGGAGTAACAATAATAATACAAAAAGAGTCAGCACTTTCCTTGAGGTCTCTAGCAAAACCTCTGCATTGTCTGGGAAACCACCCAGGACTAGAGAAACTAGGTCAGAGGTAAACAACAAAATCTCTTCTCACTGTAAAGCAAATGTTCTCTCCAAAGGGAAGAGTTATTTCAGCTTATCTCCTACCAATCAGAAGGGACATAATGAATTGATGTGGTAGATTCATCCCCTTGTACTGATATTTGGAGGCAGCATGAAAACATGACTTAGTTCTATTCCTTCTCAGGTGCCTGGGCTTCTAGTACAAATGAACTGCAGTGAGAGACCTCAGAGTGCTCTGGGCCCTGCTTCACTCAACCCATAGACAGAAAAAGAATTTACTTGGGAAGTCATCAGGTCTCTAGGGCTGGAAACAGCCAACACCACCGAAATTAAATGTCACATCCCATTAGGAGAAACACATGTTCTGAGCTTTTCATCCACCTCCAGGATGGAGGCGAGGACAGAAAAATATATTCAGTGCACAGTGCAGTGCTGTTGCCCTGAGCAGTCTTGAATTCTCATCTCTCAGTCACTAGAGTGTCAGACCAAGCCAGAATCTTCTTTACATCAGGATAAGGACTCTGGAGGCGTTTCCTTAAACACAGAGGCACAACCTCCTTTAAGAGCCCCATTATACAAATCTGACTGGTTTCTCTTCTTAATTCACTTGTTTTCAAACCCTAAACTCCTCAACCTTGATAGTATTCTCTTGTTGTTTTATCCAGAAAGACAGACTTTTGGGTTCAAGGCAATCTATCTCTCTAGAAATTGTTTCACTCCATTCCTCTCTCCTTCCTACTTTCCAATTTGGGTTGCTGCGCCCTCTTCATTCCTTCCTTCTTCCAGATTCTTTGTCTAGCGTAGCTCATGCCTCTCTATTTACTGCATCACTTTTCTCAGTTCTTCCTTTCCTCCTTAAATATCTTCATTGACTTCCAAGCCTTGTTTCACAGTAATGTGGAACAGTCTTCTGTTCCACTATTATTAACCCAGTTTATAGTACAATTTGTGTGCAATTGATCATACAGAAATGTAGATTGTCTGGCACAAAATCAGAAAATAATATTATGCTGTTTATGAAATAGCAGTACCAGGGCTCAATAGGGCCAACCCAGATTTGAGCCTCAGTACCCCCACATAGTTCCCCAGTTCTGCCAAAGTGATTTTTGAACACAGTAGTGCCAGAAATAAGCTCTTAGTACTTTCAGTTGTGACCAAAAATAAAATACACTAGTCTCAAATTAACTCTGAATTCTTATTGTAGGGTCACCTTCCTTAGACTGAAACATGACTATTTTTGTGCTTTGGGATTCTTTCTTTGGTGTCACTTCATGACAAACTAATTAAATGGTATGACACAGTTTTGTTTAGGATCAATATATTTCAGATAAAGGAACTAGTCTGATTTTTTTCCAAGCTTAATGAGATGTCATTGGCATGTACCATTATGTGAGTTTAAGGTTCATAATGTATAGATTTGATACTTACATGCTACAAAATGGTTCCACCATAGCATTACTAAACATATTTATCACAACAAGCAATCATTATTTACTTTTTGTGGCAAGAGAATTTATTATATGATCTACTCTTTAGAAATTTTCAAATACGGTATGTTCCATATAGAATTACTAATCAATTTACTATAATTAAATCCCAGAACTTATATACTTAATACTGGAAATGCATTTTAACCCTTTACAACACTCAATCAGTTTTCCTATATTCCAGATCCTGGTCACCACCATTTTAATCCCTGATTCCGTAGCTTCAGCTTTTATCATATTACTGTCCAATTGTACTAAATATTCCTGTGTGGGCAGATAGATCACAATCTCAAAGAGCAATGTTTAAATTCAGAATAAGATGGAGCCCTAGATCATGAATATATTAACTGAAGGAACAAAAACACTTTCAGGAAAGACAAAATAAGCCTTACAAGGCATAACAGAAATGAAATAATATTCAGTATTTTAAATTAAGTTGGCTTAAAGAATTAAATAACAAATCCTATAATTAAATAACAAATCCTATATAAATAACAAAACCTTTTTAAATATTAAATATTTTAAATATTACATTTTAAATTTTACTCATAAGTATAATCAGCATAACAACTCTATTTCAGAACTTGATTTTCTTTAATAATCCTCCATCTGCTACTTTGTGTCAACTCCTGGAAGTGATAAGCTGGCAGTTCTCATCATATGTTGGTCGAGGCCTTAATTCAGAGCAGTTGAATATGCTGGCAGAGAAGCTTACAGGTGAGAATTGGTAGATGTGAAGTCCTTAGTATTTAGTGTTACTTAGGAATCAAAGTTCTAGTATTACTGTTAATGATATCTGCCAGTTTAATGAGTACCTTTATGCTGCCAGGCATATGGTTCAATTCTCTACTCTCTCTATTCTCATAAGAGTCCTTTAAGTCAGACATTATTTTACACATTTTATAGACAAGGATATTTTGGTTTAAAGATTTAGTAATTTGCTGTGTGGCTAGTATTTAACAATCCACGTTACAGGCCAAGCTTTAGGTCAAAAGCCCCTTTTTGCCTTTTTCAATGCTCCAGTCTCTAAAGTATTCTTTAATACTGAATCTAATGTGAAGGGGTCTAGATTTTGTTTGAATAACAACATGGTGACTATTGATATGATTGGGAAGCTAGTTTGTTTTCCAGTAAATTTTGTAGAAAATTAAAACCACTCAGGTAATATATTTAGTTCTGTGTGTGGCAACAATTTGAGTTCTGATTACTTCTAAAGATTGCATAAGCTATTGGAACTCCTTGTAGTGACTGTAATGTAATTGAAATTGTAATTGAAAGAATTTAGAAGATACTTATATTTTGAAAAGTCTAGAGTGGACACATTGGCACATTACCAATAGATTTATGGGTGTTTCTAAAGTAAAGTCTGCAGTGTATTTAAACACTAGTGAAATCAAGTTTAGAGTTGAATAAGTTTGACTTACAAGTAATGCTGGGTTGCAGCTTGTACCTATTGTCTCATCACCATGTATTAGAACAAATTAAATGTTAAATCGGTAAATGCTATAAATTTTACTTAGTGCTCAATTTAATTCACAAACCATAAATGTAAGCACTAATACTTTGTTAATGAGTTAAAAAAATATGCCTTATATTGTTGGTGGGAAAGATGCATTGGTAAAGAGGGGTGTTCTTTTTTTATAACTAAAACAAATAAAAACATGTTTGTAATCATGGTGCTTAAATAAAGATATTATAAAATATGTTATAGTTAGTATTTATATCTGTTCAGATCTTTACCATATGAATATAATTTCTTTTAAAATCAGAGACCCTCTGATAGTAAAGGGTGATAGTAAAGCTGGCGGGCATTTGCTTTGCACATGGCCAACCCAGGTCAACCAAAAGCATCCCAGTGATTCTACAGAGACAGGAGTAAGCCCTGAGAAAATCCAGATATGAACAAACAAGCAAAAAATAAACAAATGAATAAATAAGAGAACCCTTTTTAGACCTTTTGCTATTCTAAGTCAAAGTTATGAAACGGCTCTTTGCTGAAAAGATCTCTAGTTCATTCTTTTCATCATAGTATACAAGACTCTGCATCAAATTTACACAAAAAATTTTTATAAAGACTCAGCAACATTAGACACTTTGGATCCTCATAAGTCAATTTCACATGAACTAGATTTTGACCTAGTTCTTCTTGCTCCTGGAATGACTTTCTCTCTTTTGACCCTTTATATCTACTCTAGAGTTATATAGATAACACTGTATTGTTATCTTTAGTTCCTTCATTGAAATGAATGTTTTATCCAAGACCCAATTTCAGTCGCATATGCAGTATGATATAGACATGATTATGGCTCTGGACATGAATAACATAAATTCATAAAGAATTCCATCTATTTTTTTAAATAAAATGAACCAAAAACATGGTAACGGTATTCTTTACTTGATAATTTACTAGACTTACTACATCCCTACCATTAAGTATCTGTAGTTAGAAGGTGCTTAAGAAATACTTTAAAGAGGTGGGGGGGGATCTAAAATCGCCCCAAATTAAAGAATCTAAGTGTTTGTTGAAAATCTCATTCTTTTCTTTCCTTTTTAGTTCAGTCTAACTACAGTGATGGCCATCTTTCCTGGGCCAAGTTCTGCAAGGTATCAACAGGGAAGGGGAAATGTCATGTAGGATATATTTTTTTAAGTATTATCTTTTTTTACAAGCCTTCATATCATCTGAAATTTTTTTTTTTTTGGTTTTTCGGGCCACACCCGATTGATGCTCAGGGGTTATTCTTGGCTACACGCTCAGAAATTGCCCCTGGCTTGGGGAGACCATATGGGATGCCAGGGGATCGAACCGTGGTCCTTTCCTTGGCTAGCGCTTGCAAGGCAGACACCTTACCTCTAGCGCCACCTCGCCGGCCCCATCATCTGAAATTTTAAAGATTTCTTGAATTCAAACATTTTAGAAGATCTTTCAGTGTTGTCTCATTTAAAGAGATATTGCATTGAAAATAGAAACTTGAGGGATTATATCAACATTTCTATTAAAATGATAAATACCCAACATATTTACTTGTTTATTTCATTAGGAACACTTACCTGGTAAAACCTTTACCTTTTGGACATGGCTTGAAGCAATATTAGATCTAATTAAAAAACATATTCTTCCCCTTTGGATTGATGGGTGAGTTACTGGCTGTATTTTTCATATTCACTAGGTTCTTATATCTATGCTACTGTTTTCTGTTGCTTTTTTTGCGCATTCTACATTACGTTAAGTATGCCATGGGCAAGTGGGTGAAATCATCAGTTTTTTATATTTTTATTAATTATATTTAACTATATATTAATATATTAATTATATTTGATTTAATCTATCTAAGGACATTTCAGGTATTATTGACTTTTAATACTATTGACTTTTTTTTTTTTGGTCACACCCAGCAGCGCTGGGTTTACGCTGGCTCTATGCTCAGAAATCACTCCTGGCAGGCTCAGGGGACCATATGGGATGCCAGGATTCGAACCACCATCCTTCTGCATGCAAGGCAAACACCTTACCTCCATGCTATCGCTCCGGCTCCAATACAATTAACTTTTATCCTCCCAAAAATTTGTGTCATTACTTTGTGAATGAAATATAGTCACTCATAACTTTTAATCAAATATAATTTTATATTTTATTTTTAGGTATGTCATGGGTTTTGTTAGTAAGGAGAAAGAACGCCTCTTGCTAAAAGAAAAAATGCCTGGGACTTTTTTGTTACGATTCAGTGAAAGCCATCTTGGAGGAATAACTTTCACCTGGGTGGACCATTCTGAAAATGGTATCTGCTCTTGTCTGTCTATTTCATGTGAACTGTAAGGGTTTTGTTATCAGGATACTCACTTTCTCTTTGTGTATGTATGATAGTCTGTCTTCATGTATGTAGTGGTTCAGATGTTAGTTGTCAAGAGTTTTCTCATAACATAGGGCACCATTAATTTCTCAGCCTGTGCCCATTTGTATAGTAGTCCTGCCTGAAGAAAATAATTCATAATCATTCAATTCTTTAAAAACAGAAAGAAAATGGCTGCATTATTTTCTAACCAATAGCAAGGAAGTAATGAGGGCAGGAAGAATGCTTGCCAGAAATGAATATTATTCTACTTCCTCTTTTTCCAGGAGAAGTAAGATTCCACTCTGTAGAACCCTACAACAAAGCCCGGTTGTCTGCTCTGCCATTTGCTGATATCCTTCGAGATTACAAAGTGATTATGTCTGAAAACATTCCTGAAAACCCACTGAAATACCTATATCCTGACATTCCCAAAGACAAAGCCTTCGGTAAACACTACAGCTCTCAGCCTTGTGAAGGTTGGTGTTTCCCACTTAGCTATTTTCTTGGTGTTTTAAATAGTAAACTTAGTTTGGAGGAAAGTTAACTGAAGTTACTCTCCATGGTTAATTTTGATGGGTGTAAAAGTGGATTGCTGGGCCATGTGGAAGACAGGAGTGAGTTATTCTTAGAAGTGAAGAGGAATGTGGGTAGGACTTGAGAAGGGCCTCCTGACCAATCTTCTTGCCAAAGCAGTAAATGATCAGTATAGGGGCTGCACCTGGGGCATCTCTCTCAGCCCCATGGGTGCCACTTTATAAAGTGGACAGTTATTAGCTTCACTCTGATTAAAGAAGAGGAAAAATAGGGGGGAGGGGTGGGGGAAGAGTTGAAAACTTGGAAAGTTATGCAATTCTATTTTTTTTTTTTACAAAAGACATTTAGGATTTATAAGCTCTCTCCTCTTTTGCTTCCTTCCTTCTTTTTTTTTTGGTCTTTCTCTTTTTTGTTTAAGGGTCTTACCCATCAGAGATCCTGCATCACTCCCAGAAAAACTCAGCCAAGTGATTCAGGCCTGTTGTTTCCATACACTGACCAGGCAGTACAGTCCTTGGGAGTCACCAGGGTCATGCTTGGTGCTGCTAGAGCAGGGGTCTCAAACTCAATATACCTGGGGGCCGCAGGAGGCAAAGTCGGGTGAGGCAGGGCCGCATAAGGGATTTCGCTTACCGAATATTCGCAATAAAAAATCGCATTAGTAAGAAAAAATGGCAAAAAATCGCATTAAACATTTGCATACCCCGAACGGAAATGCTCGGGTTACGCGAATGTTAAATGCTATTTTTTCTTACTAATGCGATTTTTATTGCGATTATTCAGTAAGCGAATAATCGCAAATACTATGGTATTTGAAGGCCGGTCGCGGGCCACAAATTGTTGTAATGAAGGCCGCAAACGGCCCACAGGCCATGAGTTTGAGACCCCTGTGCTAGAGGGACCTTGCAGTTCTGTGAACTGAAACAAGTCTTTGAACATGCTAGGCATATATGCTCCCTGGACCTTATTTTTTTCCTTTTTTATTTATTTATTTTTGATATCAAGAACTGGAACCAAGGCTCACTGCATGCAAAAGCATTTACAGTTACATTAAACTACATCCTCAACTAGTAAGACATATTTTAATTATTTATTTGTGTTCCTTATTGTAGCCTCACAACTCAAAGACTATCTATCCTTCAGAGTGAGGTCTAGAGATCTAAGCAGCATCCCCTGCTTCTAGCCTCCTGTCCAACCTTGACGTGCTTATCTTTATGGATATAACCTGTGGGTCTAAAATATTACCAGGCCAAAAGAGGTGCTTGGTTAGCATTTCCTAAAGATGTAAAAGCAAATAAATAAAGTGAACTATCATTTAATGGAAGGTCATCATTCTCTTTACCTAATGAGAATTATATTCACCCATTGAAATCTTTATCTGTAGCAACTACATCCAAGGGGCACCATCTTGTGGGGATCATACATTATGGCTCTTGTGAGTAACTCAGTGGCTTGCTAGATCTTTTTTTATACTCCCTATGAAACAATTAAAAAGAATAAAAAGCCAAATGTATGACTTTTCAATGCCCCTGCACACAAACAAATAAAACAACCAATGTCAATACATTCCTTTAGAGATGAAAAACTACCATTGGTTCACATTGCAGTTGGAGTGGGAACAGGTTGCCAGAGAAATATAGAAAGCATTTTCAAGGTGAGTGGGGCTGTTACTGGGAGCTTAGAGCAGTGTTACTTTAACTGGCATAATCTCAGCTCTTCAAACATTTATATAATCAAAAGATCATGATAGGTATTCAATCAGTTTTTTTAATTTTTTTATTTAAACAACTTTACATACATGATTGTGTTTGGGTTTCAGTCATGTAAAGAACACCACCCATCACCAGTGCTACATTCCCATCACCAATGTCCCAAATCTCCCTCCTCCCCACCCGACCCCCGCCTGTACTCTAGACAGGCTTTCTATTTCCCTCGTACATTCTCATTATTAGGATAGTTCAAAATGTAGTTATTTCTCTAAACTAAACTCATCCTTGTTTGTGGTGAGCTTCATGAGGTGAGCTGTAACTTCCAGCTCTTTTCTCTTTTGTGTCTGAAAGTTATTATTGCAAGAATGTCTTTCATTTTTCTTAAAATCCATAGATGAGTGAGACTATTCTGCGTCTTTCTCCTTCTCTGACTTATTTCACTCAGCATAATAGATTCCATGTACATCCATGTATAGAAAAATTTAATGACTTCATCTCTCCTGACAGCTGCATAATATTCCATTGTGTATATGTACCACTGTTTCTGTAGACATTCATCTGTTGAAGGGTATCTTGGCTGTTTCCAGAGTCTTGCTATGGTAAATTGTGCTGCAATGAATATAGGTGTAAGGAAGGGATTTTTGTATTGTATTTTTGTGTTCCTAGGAGTGGTATAGCTGGGTCGTATGGGAGCTCGATTTCCAGTTTTTGGAGGAATCTCCTTATTGCTTTCCATAAAGGTTGAACTAGATGGCATTCCCACCAGCAGTGGATAAGAGTTCCTTTCTCTTCACATCCCCGCCAACACTGTTTGTTCTCATTCTTTGTGATGTGTGCCAATCTCTGGGGTGTGAGGTGGTATCTCATCGTTGCTTTGATTTGCATCTCCCTGATGATTAGTGATGTGGAGCATTTTTTCATGTGTCTTTTGGCCATTTGTATTTCTTCTTTGTCAAAGTGTCTGTCCATTTCTTCTCCCCATTTTTTGATGGGATTAGATGTTTTTTTTTTCTTGTAAATTTCTGTCAGTGCCTTGTATATTTTGGAGATTAGCCCCTTGTCTGATGGGTATTGGGTGAATAGTTTCTCCCACTCAGTGGGGGACTCTTGTATCCTGGGCGCTATTTCTTTTGAGGTGCAGTAGCTTCTCAGTTTAATATATCCCCATCTGTTAATCTCTGCTTTCACTTGCTTGGAGAGTGAAGTTTCCTCTTTGAAGATGCCTTTAGTCTCAATGTCCTGGAGTGTTTTTACCTACGTGTTGTTCTATATATCTTATGGTTTCGGGTCTGATATCGCGGTCTTTCATCCATTTGGATTTAACCTTTGTACATGATGTGAGCTGGGGGGTCTAAGTTCAATTTTTTGCAAGTGGCTATCCAGTTGTGCCAACACCACTTGTTGAAGAGGCTTTCTTTGCTCCATTTAGGATTTCTTGCTTCTTTATCAAAAATTAGGTGATTGTATGTCTGGGGAACATTCTCTGAGTATTCAAGCCTATTCCACTGATCTGAGGGCATGTCTTTATTCCAATACCATGCTGTTTTGATAACTATTGCTTTGTAGTACAGTTTAAAGTTGGGGAAAGTAATTCCTCCCATATTCTTTTTCCCAATGATTGCTTTAGCTATTCGAGGGTGTTTATTGTTCCAAATGAATTTCAAAAGTGCCTGATCCACTTTTTTGAAGAATGTCATGGGTATCTTTAGAGGGATTGCATTAAATCTGTACAATGCTTTGGGGAGTATTGCCATTTTAATGATGTTAATCCTGCTAATCCATGAGCAGGGTATGTGCTTCCATTTCCACGTGTCCTCTCTTATTTCTTGGAGCAGAGTTTTATAGTTTTCTTTGTATAGGTCCTTCACATTTTTAGTCAAGTTGATTCCAAGATATTTGAGTTTTTGTGGCACTATTGTGAATGGGGTTCTTTTCTTAATGTCCATTTCTTCCTTATTACTATTCGTGTCTAGAAAGGCCATTGATTTTTGTGTGTTAATTTTGTAGCCAGCCACCTTGCTATACGAATTTATTGTTTCTAGAAGCTTTTTCGTAGAGACTTTAGGGTTTTCTAGGTAGAGTATCATGTCATCTGCAAACAGTGAGAGCTTGACTTCTTCCTTTCCTACATGGATTCCCTTGATATCTTTTTTCTTGCCTAATCACTATAGCAAGTACTTCTAGTACTATGTTGAATAGGAGAGGTGAGAGAGGACAGCCTTGTCTTGTGCCAGAATTTAGAGGAAAGGCTTTCAGTTTTTCTCCATTGAGGACAATATTTGCCTCTGGCTTGTGATAGATGGCCTTAACTATGTTGAGAAAGGTTCCTTCCATTCCCATCTTGCTGAGAGTTTTGATCAAGAATGGGTATTGGAGGCCCGGAGAGATAGCACAGTGGTGTTTGCCTTGCAAGCAGCCAATCCAGGACCAAAGGTGGTTGGTTCGAATCTCAGTGTCCCATATGGTCCCCAGTGCCTGCCAGGAGTTATTTCTGAGCAGACAGCCAGGAGTAACCCCTGAGCAACGCCGGATGTGGCCTAAAAACCAAAAAAAAAAAAAAATGGGTATTGGACCTTATCAAATGCTTTCTCTGCGTCTATTAATATGATCATGTGATTTCTATTTTTCTTGTTGTTGATGTTGTGTATAATGTTGATAAATTTATGGATGTTAAACCAGCCTTGCATTCCTGGGATGAAACCTACTTGATCGTAGTGGATGATCTTCTTAATGAGGCATTGAATCCTATTTGCCAGGATTTTGTTGAGGATCTTTGCATCTGTATTCATCGGCGATATTGGTCTGTAATTTTCTTTTTTGGTAGCATCTCTGTCTCGTTTAGGTATCAAGGTGATGTTGGCTTCATAAAAGCTATTTGGAAGTGTTCCTGTTTTTTCAATTTCATGAGTCTTGCCAGGATTGGTAGAAGTTCCTCTTGAAAGGTTTGAAAGAATTCATTAGTAAGTCCATCTAGGCCTGGACTTTTGTTTTTGGGCAGACATTTAATTACTGTCTTAATTTCCTCAATAATGATGGGTGTGTTTAGATATGCTACATCCTCTTCATTCAACCATTGAAAATTATGAGTCCAAAAATTTATCCATTTCTTCCAGGTTTTCATTTTTAGTGGCATAGAGTTTCTCAAAGTATTTTCTGATTACCCTTTGGATCTCTACCATATCAGTAGTGATCTCTCCTTTTTCATTCCTAATACGAGTTATCAAGTCTCTCTCTCTCTCTCTCTCTCTCTCTCTCTCTCTCTCTCACTCTCTGTCTCTCTGTCTCTCTGTCTCTCTCTCTCTCTCTCTCTCTCTGTTAGTTTTACCAGTGGCCTATCAATCTTGTTTATTTTTTCAAAGAACCAACTTCTGCTTTTGTTGATCTTTTGGATTGTTTTCGGGTTTCCACTTCATTGATTTCTGCTCTCAGCTTTGTTATTTCCTTCTGTCTCCCTATTTTTGGGTCCTTTTGTTGAGTACTTTCTAATTCTATGAGCTGCATCATTAAGCTATTCAGGTATGCCCCATCTTCTTTCCTGATGTGTGCTTGCAAAGCTATAAATTTTTTTTTTTTGGTTTTTGGGCCACACCCGGCGTTGCTCAGGGGTTACTCCTGGCTGTCTGCTCAGAAATAGCTCCTGGCAGGCACGGGGGACCATATGGGACACCGGGATTCGAACCAACCACCTTTGGTCCTGGATCAGCTGCTTGCAAGGCAAACGCCGCTGTGCTATCTCTCCGGGCCCGCAAAGCTATAAATTTTCATCTCAGTACCACTTTTGCTGTGTCCCATAGGTTCTGATAGTTTGTGTCTCCATTGTCATTAGTTTCCAGGAATGTTTTGAGTTCCTCTTTGATTTCATCTTGGACACACTGGTTATTCAGTATTAGGTTGTTTAACTTCCAGGTATTAAAGTTTTTCTTCTGTGTCCCTTTGTAGTTCACATATAATTTCAGGGCCTTGTGGTCAGCGAAGGTAGCCTGCAAAATTTCTATCCTCTTGATATTATGAAGGTATGTTTTATGTGCTAGCATATGTTAGAGAAGAATGTGTATCCAGGCTTCTGGGTGTGGAGTGTCCTGTATATATCTACTAGGCCTCTTTCTTTCATTTCTCTTTTCAGGTCTAGTTGGGTTTCAGTCTGGTTGATCTGTCAAGTGTTTACAATGCCGTGTTGAGGTCTCCCACAATTATTGTGTTGTTATTGATATTATTTTTCAGATTTGTCAACAATTTTATTAAATATTTTGCTGGCCCCTCATTTGGTGCATATATGTTTAGGAGAGTGATTTCTTCCTGCTGTACATATCCCTTGATTAATACAAAATGTCCATCTTTGTCCCTTACAACTTTCCTAAGTATAAAGTTTGCATCATCTGATATTAGTATGGCCACTCCAACTTTTTTATGGGTGTTGTTTGCTTGGATGATTTTCCTCCAGCCTTTTATTTTGAATCTATGTTTGTTCTGACTATTCAGGTGCGTTTCTTGTAGGCAGCAGAAGGTTGGATTGAGTTTTTGATCCATTTAGCCACTCTGTGTCTTTTAACTGGTGCATTTAGTCTATTGACATTGAAAGAAAGAATTGTCCTGGGAGTTAGTGCATCTTTATATCGAAGTTTGATGTGTCTGTTGGTCAGTCTTGTCTTAAAGTAGGCCATTCAGTTTTTCTTTTAAGAATGGTTTTGAGTCTGTAAAGTTTCTGAGCTGTTGTTTGTCTGTGAAACCATGTATTGATTCTTCAAACCTGAAAGTGAGTTTTGCTGGGTGCAGTATTCTAGGCGCAGCATTTATTTCATTGAGTTTTGTCACTATGTCCCACCACTGCCTTCTGGCCTTGAGTGTTTCCGGTGACAGGTCTGCAGTAAATCTCAAGGATATTCCCTTGAATGTAATTTCTCTTTTCGATCTTGCTGCTTTCAGAATTCTGTCTCTATCTGTGGGATTCATCACTGTGACTAGGGTGTGTCTTGAGGTGTTTCTTCTGGGGTCTCTTTTAGTTGGTACTCTTTGGGCATGCAGGATTTGATCGCATGTATTCATTAGCTCTGGTAGTTCTCTTTAATGATGTTCTTGACTGTTGATTCTTCCTGAAGATTTTCTTCCTGGGTTTCTGGGACTCCAGTGATTCTTAAGTCATTTCTGTTGAACTTATCATAGACTTCTATTTTCATCTGTTCCCATTCTTTGAGTAATTTTTTTCATTGTTTGATCATTTGCTTTAAGGCCTTTTTTCAATTTCTTCTGCTGTATGGAATTGTTATTCATCTCATCTTCCAGTGTACTAATAATTCTATCCTCAGCTGCTGTTAACCCGTGGGAAAGCTCAACCATGTTTTTCTTCAATTCATCTACTGAGTTTTTCAGACCTGTTATTTGACCTGAAATTTCAGTTTGGAGTTTTCTGATTTCTATCTTCATATTCTCTTGATTCTTATTAGTGTTCTCTTCTGTACTTTCTTTGAGTTCTTTGAACATCTTCCATATTGCAACTCTAAACTCCTTATCTGAGAGACTGACTAGTTGGTTGGTCATGTTCAAGTCATCAGAGTTGCCATCGTCATTCTCTATGTCTGGCGCTAGCCTGCGTTGTTTCCCCATTGTCACACTTGTATTGTGGGTTTTTCTACGTGTTGTGGTTGTATTCATTGGCTAAATGATGTACACGGCCAGGAAGTGAAGAAGAGCAGCCGTGCTCCTCTGGCTCCACCCAGGGAAGGCTCCAGGGAAGGTGAGCCATTCGCAGATGAGCCACACACAGGATGAAATCAGGCCGAAAATGGAGCATAGCACAGAAGACAGGCAGATAGGGGTGCTGGCATCTGAGTTCCAGCAGTGTTCAGCTGCTTCCCCTTTCTGGGCTTGTAAAGTCAGCCATTTCTTACTCACTCGCTTGCCAGGTAGCTTCAGAATACAGTTTTTTGGGAGTTCGCCTCCCAGGGCTCTAAGGAGAGCTTCCAGGATTCAGAAAAGACAGAGAAGCACAGGACAGGGCTCCCTTCAGGTCCTCTGTTTCCTCAGAAGAAGCTCAGCAGGGCAGAGACTCCGCAGGTAGAGCAATCAGCACTCCACCTGGCAATCCCCACAGTCAGCCATTTTTTACTCACTCACTCGCTCGCTAGGTAGCTTCAGAATCGTATTCAATCAGTTTTAATAAAAAAGAATTGAGTTATAATAAATCCCCTAATACAGGAACAAGTCCTTATAAAAATTTAAATTGATCATAGAAAATAGATAATATGATCAGTTCCCAACTTTTCTAAGGCATTTTAGATCTTTTAATATGTAAAGCCAGATTAGGCCTGCCAAGGGATTTGTTCTCTCCTCTTGACCATTTTATGCTTATTTTCATTAAGCAAGAAGAAAATTTATTTTAATTCATTTATTCAACTAAAAATTTTATGAGTCACTGAACATTTAAATTATTTCTTCTTTTTGGCATTACTTTTCTAGACATATCTTTTTAATCTCATCAGTAGCAGTAATAACATTTCTCCCTGACATTGTGCTTTCTTTTCTAGTTTCAAGACCAACAGAAAGGGGAGATAAAGGTTATGTTCCTTCCGTCTTTATCCCCATCTCAACAATGTGAGTAATTTTAGTCGCATGCAAATAATACAGCATTTTTAAAAGCAGTTTAATGATTTGTTCCTATAACAATTAAAGGTAGACCAAAATGCATGCAACGGAATAGAAAGCATTTTAATGCTCAATGTCCGGTTTCCTTTCATACATAAGACTTATTCTTTAGGATTGTGGCTACCTGGAAAGATCAGTTTGCCCTTTAAATGCCACATATTCCATAATAAGCTGAATGAATGTTCTGATAGTTGATGAGGGTCTAGAATTTTCAAACTCACAAATAGATGAAGCCCTAGAATGAGCTTCTGACACAATATGTCCCCACAAGCAATTATCTTTCGATATATTTCATTGTTTACCTTATCTCTTTTCAAGCCGAAGTGATTCAACTGAGCCACATTCTCCATGTGATCTCTTGCCTATGTCTCCAAGTGTGTATGCAGTGCTGAGAGAAAACCTGAGTCCCACCACGATTGAAAATGCAGTATGTCCTCTGTCTTTTTTCATGCGGTATCAAGGGTGTTTCAAACAAAGCAAAGGTGGTGTGTGAATCAAAGGAACCAAAGTTCTGCTTGGGCAGTGAAAAATAGACATTTCTTAGAACCAATTCAACAAAGTGGGTGTCTGGCCAGCCCTATATGTAGCTAATGTGTACATAGAACATAGGTACTGAAAGCAGACACTGACTTCCTTAAATTTTTTTAAGTTTGCTTTAAGTTTGTTCCATTTATCAATGACTTTTTGTGCTACTTCCACCATTAAGCCACCACTTCACACTGCTTTAGCAAGCAGTACATATTAGTTAATACTTAGAAGCCTAGTTTAATCTTTCTTTTCCAGGTTTTCTTTATTATTACTTTTTCAGAAATCTCTTCAAGATAATAGCATTATAATAACCAGCAATAGCATGATACATTTTGGAGCACTGACTCCAAAATTTTAATTAATTTTTATTATAACAATCTATAATCTTTTTTTAATTTTTATTATGGTCAAAGTGAATTACAAATCTTTCACAGTAATATTTAAGGCACATAGTGATAATGAATGAGGGGCATTCCCACCACCAGTGCAACAAGTTATATTCTTAAACGCAAAATTATTTTGGATGCAATCTATCGTAAATTATTAAAGAGGGGCCCAGAGAGAAAGTATGGTGGGAAGGAATATTCTTTGCATGCTTCCAACCCAGGTTCTTTCCCTTGAAAATATTTGGTCTCTTGGGCCCGGAGAGATAGCACAGTGGCGTTTGCCTTGCAAGCAGCCGATCCAGGACCAAAGGTGGTTGGTTCGAATCCTGGTGTCCCATATGGTCCCCCGTGCCTGCCAGGAGCTATTTCTGAGCAGACAGCCAGGAGTCACCCCTGAGCACCTCCAGGTGTGGCCCAAAAAACAAAACAAAACAAAACAAAATAATAATAATAATAATAATAATAATAATAATAATAATAATAAAAATATTTGGTCCCTGGAACTCCTCCAAAAGTGATCTCTAAGTACAGATCCAGGAGTAAGTAAGCCCAGAGCACAACAGAATGTAACACTGAAATAAAAAAAAAAAGAGTTTAAAATAAAAATGAGCAAACACATAAGAATAATAGAAGGTACTCTGAATCCCTAGAGATTTAAATTGAAAGAATTGAAAGAAAGTAGTTTTTAGTCCTTATCTTGAAAATTTTCAGAAAAGGAAAATGTATGATCATCGTTGAAAGCTTATGCCGATGTTAATTGTCCTTAAGTTTAATAACTTTCCCTACGTTTTGCACTCAGTTCCTCATTTCATGGATAAGTAGAATAAATAGACCTTATAACTACTTAAAAGATTCTTTTGGACCTAGAGTGGTTAACTCCAATTCCTTTTGTAAGTGCTTAGTGATTAATTGGTAGAAAGATTGTGGAGTATTTACTAACAAGATAATGTATATATAAGAAATTGTGACTTACTTTTAAAATAGTTTACTCAAAGTTCATTCTCATTTTTTAATTTTAGATGAAGTCTCCATATTCTGATGAATAACAAGATAAACTCTTGACACTGAAAACAAAAAAGCAGCAAGCAAATAAATTAAAAGTGTGGTCTTTGCTAGCATTCACATCTTATTTCTCTAGTTTTGTTTATACTCATTTCCAGAAAATAGTTGAAGCCTAAAGCTCCCGAATCTCTGGCATAGCAACCCTCTCCTGAAGTACTGTAATTCTAAAATTAGAATTTAGGATTGTATTGTAAAAAAAAAAGTCTTCAGGTGAACTTGGAATATGAGATATTTTAATATCTAATTAATATAACAAAAGACTGTTTTTTATTCTGACTTGATTTCTCAGGTGTTAATTACAAATTTGGTTTTAGAAGGCTTAAATGTTAAAATTATAGAATAAGTCAGACATACCTACTTTACTCAAAATCCAACAGGAATACATGAGAGAAATATTAAATCAGACAATGCCCTGAATTTTGTCAGATAAGAGTCTTCACCATAGATTCAAGATTGAAATAATGATGACATACTACATAGCAGCAGCAATCTACAGGAAGACTTAGCAAGAGGGGAGGATTATGAAGTCTGTTGATTGTCATGTCAACTTGGCTCCAATTAGGGCTTCCTAGTTGCTGGTATCATATCCCCAAACATAGTTCTACTAGTGTCAGGGATCCAGAATTCTATCTGGTCCTAACATTGACCAATTGCAGTGAAAGCAGATGCTTGGCAACAAGTCTCATGAAATGAAGATAGGGAAAAGAATGTCAACTCTAGGTAGGCTGAGGTGAGTGGTATAAGCTCAGAATAGTGCCTTTCTTATCTCTAGAAAAAGTTGAACCAAGTAAGCCATTATGATTCTTTCCAGCTCTAAACATCTCTAATTACATGGCTCTAGGGATAATTTAAAAATGGAAACACTCTACTCTTTCAGATTTCTCTAGGGGAAAGATTTACAGGTGTTAATGCATGTTTATGAGCTCTGCACTGCACGTTTACTTTGATCCTTGCCTTACCCATATCAGGACTAGAGGCCTAATGAGGACAGTGCCTGGCACCTGAAAAGCTCTGTCTCTTAGGGGGGCTTATTAGGGGGGAAGCTGATCCAAGTAGGAAGTCAACCTATGCATGTATCTATCATGACCAGCTTTAGCCAAATCTCAAGGTTGATTTCCAAGGTGAATCCTAACTACAGAGCTAGAGATGTCTGGCCCTCCGATGGACTTTTCTCCAACTTCTTGCACCAGTTTCCTATTCTCCAGACAAATTCAGGAGGCAATATAATGAATCTAGATGAATCTCAGAAAAGCAAGCTCTGCACCTGATCCAAGCAAAATTTGGAAGTTGCAATCATTGAACCTATTCTGTGATATTATTCAATGCCATTAATAAAGTACTTATATTAGTATGTAACATAGTTTTTAATATTGTGATATCTGTATCAATGTTATTTTATTTCCTTTTAAATTTTAGCTATCTTTAAAATAAAAATTTAATTAAATCACTGCAAAAGAATTACCAAGTTGTTCATGATTGAGTTTTAGTCATAAAATGTCCAACACCCATCCCTTCACCAGTACACTTTTCCCACCACTAATATCCTCTTTCCCTCCTTCCCTTGCCTCTATGGCAAACATTTCTTTCTTTCTCTCTCTCTCTCTCTCTCTCTCTCTCTATATATATATATATATATATATATATATATATATATACATACATATATATATATATGTCTCTCTCAAACACGACATACTTTTCCTTTTTTCCCTTTTAGTTACTAGTGTGCAATATGGTCACTGAAAGCGTGTCATACCTATCACTTTACCTTCTCTTTAACACCCAGTTCTTGTCCAGAGTTATCATTTCCTACTATTATTATTTTATTCAACTAAAATCTTTATTCTTTGAAAAAGCTCATATGTGTCTCAGCCTACTACAGGGATCTGCAATGCTTATACAATAAGCTAAGAATTCCAGCTCTGGATGAATACCATGATTTTTAATTGCCACGTTGTTTAACTGAATCTTAGTCTTGAACTTAGACCTCCTTCTCATCAGTTTTTGCCCAGAAATGGTTTATTATCCTCCAAAATGTGTGCAATCGAGAATCCTGAACTGCTTTCAGTTTCTTTGTTGTCCTGTCTTTGCTCTTATGTCCTTTTTTAGCAGTCTCTTCAACACTATTTATCTGTCCTCAAATTGATGATATCCATGTACCTTTCACACATTTGAGAGTCATCACACACACAAAAACAGACACATATATACCCCATACCTATCTGGCTCAGGTCACATAGCACCTCCTTTCTAGACTTCTCAGTACAGTGTTTATCACCTTTGTTGTCAAGGCATATGGCATTTCATTTTATTCATTTATTTCTTCATTTGTTTGCTTTAAGCAAGCTCAGCATGTTGAAGAACTAAGAAAGCTTTATTCATTGTTGACTCTAGAATTTACACAGGATAGCCCTTATATTTGCTAATGATTTAGCATTTGAACACATAAAAGACCAATACTTTTCTTTCCTTTACACTATGGTAAAGACTCAATCGGATTACTAAACTCTAAAATTATGGAACAATCTTATACTTCAAGCCTATTACACACACTTTTGCACAAGTAGTATGAAACTTCCTCTCTTTCACCTCTCCCTTGACATCTAAATATAAAATATTATTCAAATATGTTTATTAGCAGCCCTAATATTCCTTTAATTTGAGTTTCTCATGTGTGCCTAATTTCCAGACATAACTACCACCCACAAATGAATCTATGTCCCTGAAAAAAATTCCTTTTATCTTGCTTCATTAGGTTCATGGTCTTTATTACTCCTGCCCCTGCTGAAGTCCTCAGAAATGATTGACATTTTCTTAGCTCTCTGACAAACCTTAGAGAACATGTAGGGTAGAGATAGAGGACAGGCTGGAAGAAGGTGTGGAGAAAATATCTTTCATTCAGATTCATTAAAGAAGAGAAGTTGGGAGATCTGTAGAGAAAACTCAAATGTCTGCAGTGCAGAAAGGTCCTCAGCTCTGCATGGGGACCAGAGCACAGAAGGGTAATTCCCAAGGGCTACTGGGAATGGGTGGGGGAGAAAAGGAAGAAAAGTAGATAGGAAGAAATGGAGAAAGGGAGAAAGAGAGAAAGTGATTGTATAGTACAGTGAGTAAGGTGCTTGCTTTGGATACAACCAGCCCAGGTTTAATCCCTAGAACCCCATATGACCTATAAAGGCCCCACTAGGATTGATTCCTGAGAAAAGTAAACCCTGAGTATAACTTGGGTGTGCCGCCCCCAAAAAATCAAAGGTTAAAAAAAACCCTAACACTTTTATCATTAATTAAATTACTGTCATACTTATTTTTATTTTCTTCCTCAATTCTAGCTAAGCTCAGTCAGTGCTGTGATCTGAAGCTGAATTAACTGATCCCAGTTTTGGTCAATGTATTCAACTGAGGTTGAATTTCTGATCTCCTTGTAAGTTAATATTTTTGAGACTCCACATTAGGTGTCGCCTTTTTCAACTAGGCCCTAGGGCTTCCCATGAGAGTAGAAAACACAGAAAGGTATTTGGCTTGTCTTATTTTCTCCATTATTCTCCAGGGCAGTACAGGATTCTATGGTAAATCTAACACGTTTTTGACTCTAGACATATATATATATATATATATATATCCACTTTTTTGGAACCAAGTATGAGACAGGATATGCTCCTGCTGCAAAGAGAAAAAGCACTCAAAAAAAGAATAGTGTGAAAGGCCAGACTTAAGTGATATGGAAAAATAAACATTGAAAAGGAAATGGAAGGAATTTTGAAGTTTCAAAAGGTTTCAAGTTATTTGAGGTGAGACCAACATAAGAATTCATTTATACTGGACTCTTAATAGCATTCCAGCAAATACAGGTAGGTGTAAGCCAGCAAAAGCACCGACAGTGTGAACAAGCGAGACCCAGAGGGAGGAGCTGAGTGAAGTCAGAAGGCAGCAAGGCTAGTTCATGTCTTCTGGAATCGAAGGAGACAAAACCAGTTCATGTAGGCCTCCGTAGTAGTGGCCTTCAACCACCGGTCCATGGACCAATGCTCTCTGCAGCTGTAGGCAAGATGAAAACCATGGGTGTCCTGCCTTGGTTATAACTACTGGTCCGTGGGCCAGTGTGCAAAAGAAAAGGTTCAAGAACCTTCAGCAGGATAAAGGAAGGGCTCTGGGTCTTATAGAATGCCTGTGGAGATGTGTCCTTATTTGGATTTTTGGGTTACTCCAGACGGTGCTCAGGAGACTATGCTGTGCCAGAAATCTCACGCCTGTCCAGCATGCACAAAAAGCATTACTCCAGGTGCCGGAAAGATAACATGGAGGTAGGACGTTTGCCTTACATGAAGAAGGATGGTGGTTCAAATACCGGCATCCCATATGGTTCCCCGAGCCTGCCAGGAGCGATTTCTGAGCATAGAGCCAGCAGTAGCCCCTGAGCACAGTCGGATGTGACTAAAAAAACAAAACAAAACAAACAAACAAAAAAGCATTACTCCAATCAGCAAAATGTATTACTTCATCCCATTCACCTCTGGTCCATCTCCCACCCTACTCCAACTCCACCCCTACTTTTCCTTGTTTTTGTTTTTGTTTTTTTTTGTTTTGTTTTTGTCATGGCAAATTTTATACTTGAGCCTGATATTTGTTTCTTTATTGTTATCTAAATTTTCCTGATTCCAGTATACCATGCCCTGTTGTTTCTATAGCCAGAATCTTCCCTGCCCCAACTAGGTAATATGTGAGTTTACAGCCAGCTACAGGGTTCATCCTAGCAGAATGAAACCATGTTTGGTGTGACCTTGAAGTTCTGAATACATTTTGGATAAGGGCTGTGTATTTTCACTTTGCATTAAACCCTGTTAGCAAAGATTCTCTTGCACTGAGTAATTTTTGTGCACCAGAGAGCATGTTGTGCAGTCATGGGGACTGAGCTCAAACCAAATGGCAGAGAGTGTGGTCCCAAAAGATGGATCCTCCTCCCATGCCTGGGATCCTAGGTTGGTCCCTAAGTCATACTCAGGAGATAGAACTTGTGAAGTAGTTGAGTGGAGCCCGAGAAGAATGGGTCTCAGCATTCAAACTCTTTGCTGGCCCCTCCAGACTTTGAATCAGGCTCCAGGGACAATCCTCCTCCTTCCTTCTGCATCCTTCCCGGCAGGCGGATGTCTTTTTAAAAAGATCTCCTCCAACATGGAGGGCTGAAAGGCACCTGGGTTGGGGATGGGAGGGGGAATAAAATCCCGTTCGCTGATCTAGCAAAAGGGCAGCTGAAGATTCCCAGGTGAGTGGGGTCAGCTTGAAAGACAAAAGTGCACCTCAGTGAGTGCAAAAGAAGGGGGGGGGGGGCTTTGCAGGCGAAGTGGTGGGGCTGTAGGGATGAAGATTTCCAGCATCTAGTGCACTTAGGAAGCGCTGCTTCTGTCCCTCCTCCAAAGTTAACGGGCGCCCCTGCTCTCCTCCCCTCCCAGGCTCAGCTGCGTGGCGGGAAAGGCGCCGAGATGCTGCGACTGGCTCAGCCCCGGGAGGGCCCGGCGGGCGGCGGGCCGTGGGAAAGCCCCAGCGCGCGCGCGTGCGCACTGCCGCGCGCCGCTGACTTTCGCTTCTCGGTTCCTCTCAACCCCGCGGCTTCTCGGTCTCAGGCCGTTTCCCCGAAAGCACGTGGGGCGGCTCTTCCGAGCCGCGCGCGTCCCTCCCGCCGCTCGACGTGCAAGTTTGGAAACGAGTCAAAACCTCCCTGCGTCTGCGCGCCAAGTCTAGCGGGCCCAGACTCGGGACTTGCATTCCGAGGGCAAATGCCAGAGTGCTCCTTAGAGGCATTGTGAAACCCGGGGGGGGGGGGGGGGGAATATTGCATAAAGAAGCAATAAAAAAAGAATAAAACTCAGGAGCATGAGTCTCCTTTTCCACTTTTTCTTCCTCTCCTCTTCTGTTTCCATTTATATATATAAATATATTTATATCTTAGATTTATATAATATTTATATATTATAAACATATATAGTATTTATATATGTTATAAACATATTATATTGTATTTATATAATGTGTTTATATATTATATTATATTATATTTATATATAAATATATATTTTGTAGAGGATAATGTTGCCTTCCAACCTAGGCTTTCATTTATCAGATATACTTGGGTAGTTTTCAATGTAACAAAATCATCGTTGAAAGCTTAATTTGATGTTCTAGCACAGGTTTGTTTTTAATAGGGGGGTCTGAAGCTGTTGTGCAGCGAGTTGGGGTCGCTTGCCTTGAACCTTTGGATCTAGGTTCAATCCTCAGCATCCCCTATGTTTTTGAGCATCTCGAGTAGGAATAGTTCCTGAATGCAGAGCCTGGAGTAACTAACCCCTGAGCATCGCTGGGTATGATGTCCCCATCCCCCTCTCCACTTCACCTCCCCAAAAACGTAGCCTACTGAGAGTACAGCTTGTAGGGTATTTGACTTGCAAGAGACCCATCCCCCGGGTCCAGGCACAGCGCTCCCCTAAATTGAGAGAGATCCCTGAGCAAATTAACAACAGGATTTGCACTGATTACATGTCATTCTGAACATGTATTGCTTAAACTTTTCTTCAAAAAGCTTCTCAATATAGAAGCTCAGAGGAAAGGGAGGGTCTTTAAGCACATTCCTTTGGCTTTTTTGTTTTTCTTTTCTCTCTCTCTCTCTCTCTCTCTCTCTCTCTCTCTCTCTCTCTCTCTCTCTCTCTCTCTCTCTCTCTCTCTCTCTCTTTTGGGGGGGGGCCACACCCAGCGGTGCTCAGGGGTTACTCCTGGCTGTCTGCTCAGAAATAGCTCATGGCAGGCACCGGGAATCATATGGGACACTGGGATTCGAACCAACCACGATAGGTCCTGGATCGGCTGCTTGCAAGGCAAACACCGCTGTGCTATCTCTCCGGGCCCTCTTTTTTCTTTTTTAAGTCCGTTCCATAGCTCTTCTTTTGAAATAAACTAAGACTGTGAAGAGGAGCTCTGAGCCAGCATGGGGCAGTGGTGGTGAAAGTGCTCCTTAGAGCTGGTAGAGGTTCTAAGGGACAGACTCAATGTGGCAGGGCTACGGGACCACAGCACTGAGGAATTTGGGTCTAGAATTCTGCAGAAAGATCCTTTGTTTCCCTCATATGAGACTGATTGCTAAAAATGAACTAAGTATCCTCAGAATGTACTTAAGTATCCACAAGCACTATTCAGGGTGCCCCAGTGGTTCCTACTCAGCCCTTTGCTGAGACCAAGGGGCAGACTGGTTGGCCTTAGCCACCAGTGAGTAGCCCTCCAGTTCCTAATATCTGCTTGGCAGCAGTCGAATTCAGAAAAAAATGGAGTAAAAGAACCATTTATCATTGCTTGTGAGTCAGGGGTTCATGGGGGTGGTTCTGCTTCTCTGGTCAAGGTCAGGAATCTTGTAGGGGCTCTTGTGTCTGTGCACTTGGACACCTTTTTCAGTGTGTTCTTTGCATTTTGTTCCTCCTGCCCAAGAAGGACTAGTCTGTTGGTTGTGTCATGGTGGTGAGCAGGCTTGCCTCAGTAGTCTGAGGCATCAGCTCAGAATGACTCACCGCCACATTGGCTGCATAATATTAATGTTGGAAAGTCACAAGCCTGCCAGAGTTCAGGGCCAGGGAAATAGAATCCTCTGCTCTATGGAAGGAGTCACAGAGCTGCATTGCTAAGCGATATAGACGCAGGGCAAGAAGTAATGTAGCTATTATGGAAAATAAACTCCTAAGAGAAACTAATAGTATCTGTCTTGGTTAATAGACTGCACTGTATTCTTTATACTTCCTGGTACTTTAAATATAATTAAAATAAATGTTAACAGTGGGGAATAGAAAAGATGAAGAATATAAATTGTTGACTTTTTCTCCATGGGAAAAGTAATTTGTTCCAAATGAGAGATCATCGTATGATGCAGCTTTTAGACTCCTCACTATCCTTAATTGCTTTTTGAGCAAAACTCAGTTAGGTGGTGGCAATGTCCACTTCTTCCTAGCTAGTGATCAGCTGGATGCCATGTTGGGGAGTATTTAGAATCTGGGTGCTGGCATTGGCATTCATTTCCATACACGGGGCTAAGCCAGGCTTAATCCACAGCACCGACTCTCAAGTACTGAGAGAAGTAATTTTTTTAAGTATAGAGTCAGGGTTAACCCCTGAGCTTCACTGGGTGTGGCCTGAAAACAAGTAAAAAAACATATGTGGGAAGAGGAATAGATACCTAATTATTTCTCTCATTTGTAGAATATAAAGTAACACAGAAAGAAAGTAACAAATGAGACCAAAGAGGTGGCACAGCGGTAGGGCGTTTGCCTTGCACACACACTTCGGTTCTATCCCCCGGCGTCCCTTATGGTCCCCCTAAGCCAGGAGCAGTTTCTGAGCACATAGCCAGGAGTAACCCCTGTGTGTGTGGCCCAAAAAACAAACAAAAAGAGAATAACAAATGGTCAAAGGCAATTGAGTATGAAAATTAAGCTCCCCAGTGTAGGAATAGGAAGGGAGGTTGAGGGGGATAGTGTGAGGTGATCATTCCACTGCAGACTCCACAAGCAATGGGGTTCCATACAGCTCTCCTTCCACCACCCAAGCTGGAGCATCTGAAGCTGCCAGTATAGGGGAGGCCACACCATGAGATATTGGTCACAGCACATGTCAAGTCATGGGTGGGTTGTAGTGTTGATCACTTCGGTTGGCCAAAGCACATCCTAGGACTGATGTGAGTCAGGCAAGTAGAATGATCCACTCAGCAAACTGGCAAGGGATGGGAAAGGGAAAAAATACTGGAAAAATAATATAATCTCTAAGTCACGGTGTTAACTCTTTTTTATGTATTTGTGTTGGAATAGTTTTGAAAGAATTTCAGAAAGCAATGTGCACTGGCCTGAGATCATGGCTGGATAATATATCAACCCCTCCCTGGAGAGAGTCACATAATGCTGTTTTTTCTTATATTGAATAGAGACCAAGCATTACCTGACAGGTGACTTTGGATAAATTCAGGCCCCCGGGTATTCATATTGCCTCCATTCTTGACCTATTTCTTCTACCATTAAAAAGAAAGAAATTGGGGCCAAAAAAGTATCACAATATTAGGGCATTTGCCTTGCACACAGTTGACTCAGGTTCACTCACCAGAATCCCATGTGGTCCCCGAACCTTCCAGGAGTAATATCTGAGCACAGAGCCAAGAATAATGCCTAAGCATCTCCAGATGTAGCCCCCAAACAAAAACATAAACTAAGCAAACCCAAAACTTGCTCCTCACTGTTGTTTTTCCAGCATTTTCTGTAGAAAAATCATGAATATGATGTATGGTTATATATATTCATTGTGTTTGCAACTGGACAAGCTTATGATGTCCTCTCATAATGCATGGCTTTCCCTGGAGAATTTTTAAGTAGGTCTAAATGGTTACAGAACACAAACTCTACTCAGCATAAAACTATACTCTTATTCCCCTATTCCAAAGCTCACTCAGCAGACTGTGGTGGTCAGACTAGCTGACCAGTTTATAAGTTGTCTTCACGCTAATGAACATTTTCTTTTCTGTTTAGCCATTCCTATTATTTTGGTATTACAATTTCTTTGGCAAAGTTGGCATTACTGGTATAGAGATATCTCTTCCTGAATTAATTATTCTAAGAAAGTTACCACACATTTGATCCTGTTACTTTTTTTTTTTTTTTTGGTTTTTGGGCCACACCCAGTAACGCTCAGGGGTTACTCCTGGCTATGTGCTCAGAAGTTGCTCCTGGCTTGGGGGACCATATGGGACACCGGGGGATCGAACCGCGGTCCGTCCAAGGTTAGCGCAGGCAAGGCAGGCACCTTACCTTTAGCGCCACCGCCCGGCCCCCTGATCCTGTTACTTTTTGCTCCATAATCTTTTAAATTGTCCTTCGTTTTGCTTCTTAAATAGTTAAATGTCAAATAGATATAAAACATACATGGTTTCCCTTAAGAAATTTTCAAGAATAAGGCTTCCTCATTTTAAAAAGCATGACCTCTTCTTCAGCTGAATTCTTCAGCATTCCAAACCACAGTGCCTAAAAGGAAAAGAGGACAGAAAGAGAGAAATAGAGAGACAGAGAGATAGAGAGACAGAGAAAGAAGAAAAAATGTCTGCCATAGAGGCAGGTGGGGAAAGGGCGGTAGGAAACTGAATATATTGGTGACTGGAAATGTGCAAATGAGTGTTGGAACATTGTATGACTGAAACTTCAGCATGAACAACTTTTTAACTGTATATCTCATGGAGATTCCGTTTTTAAAATTACTTTAAAAAAAATGGGGCTGGAGAGATAGCATGGATATAGTGTGTTTGCCTGGCATGCAGAAGGACAGTGGTTCAAATCCCTGGAGCCTGCCAGGAATGATTTCTGAGCATAGAGCCAGGAGTAACTCCTGAGTGCTGCCAGGTGTGACCCAAAACCAAATAAATAGATAGATGATAGATAGATAGATAGATAGATAGATAGATAGATAGATAGATAGATAGATAGACAGATGATAGATAAAATTACTTTAAAAAAGAAAGACATGTACAAATAATCTCTAGCTATTTTAAAAAATAGATTATATGTTAAAATGTCAAAACTAGGGTTATGAACATGTGGAGTAAAATAAACTTTAAATTTTTTAAAAATATAACAAAGAGGGGGCCAGAGCAGTGGCACAGAGTGGTAAGGCATTGCCTTGCTGGCGATAGCCTACGACGGACCACAATTCAATCCCCCAGCATCACATATGGTCCCCCAAGCCAGGAACGATTTATGAGCTCATAGCCAGGAGTAACTCCTGAGTGTCACAGGGTGTGGCCCAAAAGACAAACATACAAACAAACAAAATAACAAAGAGGAGCTGGAGTGATAGCATGGCTGTAGGGCATTTGCCTCGCAAGCAGCTGACCCAGGAAGGAGCTCGATTTGATCCCCGGTTTGATGCCTGGCATCCCATATGGTTCCCCAAGCCAGGAGCAATTTCTGAGTGCATAGCCAGAAGTAACCCCTGTGTGTCACTGGATGTGGCCCAAAAACAAGCAAGCAAACAAACAAAAAATAGCAAAGGAATGTATGTATGGTGATTGACAGATAAATAACTAGATCAGTCAGAGATGAGATTGATTATCTCAATCAAATACTACATTAATTAGCTCAATTTAAGGGGTTTCAAAAGGAGAATAAAAGTTTTGGGCTTGGTTTTATTTTCTTTGGTTTGGGGGACACACCTGGCATGTGTGTGGACTTACTTCTGGTTTTGTGCTCAGGAATCACTCTTGGTGTGACTCAGAGTACCAGTACGGTTCTGAAGCTAAAACCCAAGTCAGCCAGGCAAGCACCCTGCACATTGTACCACCAGTTCATCCTTTTTTTGTTTGTTTAGTTTTTGTTTTGGGGTCACACCCGGCAGTGCTCAGGGGTTACTCCTGGCTTCCTGGCTCTCTGCTCAGAAATCGTTCCTGGCAGGCTCAGGGGACCATATGGGATGCCAGGATTTGAATCACTGACCTTCTGCATGCAAGACAAATGCTTTACCTCCATGCTATCTCTCTGGCCCCTTCATCCTCTTTTTTTTTTTTTTAATTAAAGCAAGATTGTTCTTTTTGATAGAACTTACTTAGAAAGAAGCGCGGGGGGAGGGGGGAGGAGGAAATGAATACCTGCTCAAATGAGAACCAGAGTTTAGAAAGCTCTTAAGTAAGGAAGCAGAGACACATAAAAAAACATGAAAGAGGCATTACAGGGAAGTTTACAAGTTTGAAGGGTAAACCTGGACTTGCTTTTTAGTTGAGTGAAGGAGTAAGGATGTAAACTTGACTTGCTATTTCATTTGTAAATTACTTGCCAATAGTGTGTATAAAGAAACAGAAAGAGGAACATTAAAAGTAAAAGAGACATTAAAAGCATGAGATCATTTGAGAAATAGGAATTTAGGAGACAAGGCAGACAAGAGAAGAAAAATTTAGGGAGACAAAGCAGACAAGATGAGAAAAATGTATAGAGATGTATTCTGTGGAAGATTCAGAAAAGCAAAGTACCTTGAGAAATTAAAAAATGAGGGCATAAATGCGGTGCATTGGACAATTTATTTTGGCAAATATATGAACAGTGAAAGATACAGAAAGAAGGTAGTCTGTTTTAGCACACCAGATCTGTAGTAAAAACCTACAATAAGATATTGTTTATAAAGAATAAAAGGGCATATTTCAAGAAGTATGTTTTTATGATGATTAGAATGTACAAAAATGGGGGCTGGAGAGATAGCTTGTAGTTAAGACATTTACCTTGCATGCAGAAGATCGGTGATTGAAATCCCAGCATCCCTGAGCTGGGAATGGTTTTCCGAGCATGCCAGGAGTGATTTCTGAGCACAGAGCCAGGAGTAATGCCGGGTGTGACCCCCCTCAAAAAAATGTACAAAAGGGATACATCCATTTAACAGGTAACAAGCTTCTTTCATTTGCTTGCAAACATTAAGGCTATCTCTATGCAACTTGTATAGTGCCAGATAATATAATTTTTTAACAGACTAGCTAAAAATTTTAGGCTCAGCTTTTCCCAGAAGGGAAAAGATTCATTTTGTTGGCCTGACTAGCTTTTCAAAGATGGCTGCTGTTGCTGAAGTACCAAAGGTCGCTACTATTGCCAGTTCAAAAGGACTTTGTAAAGTTGACTGTGTGTGATAAGGAGTGTACAGCTGTGGAAATAATAAGAAACTACAATACACATTTATACATATATCTTTGGGATATTATTTGCACTCTTTTCTTATCTGATGTTGCTTTCTTTATTCAAAGTTGGTTCCGTTTTTTTTTCTTACTAGTAGGAACCAATTGCTTTTATTCCAAGATTTCCTTCTGGTCTGGTCTCAAGAAGGCCTGCCCAAATAATGCCTCATTCACTGGCATGTAGATTTTAGCTAACAAATTATAGATAAAGATGTTGGAGTGGTGAATATTGGCTCAAGGGGCTTTCCAAATGGAGAAGTGCTGAGGGCCCTGAGTTTGAGGAAAGAGCGTAATTTATTTTAAGAAGAAAAAAATGCTGAAGCAAGAAAAAGATGTGACATGAGGAAAGGTTAGAAAACACTCAGGGAAATCGGAGTGCCATTGGCTATATTGAAATTGTATTTCATCAGAAAACTACATAGGAGCTTTAGTTTGGCAAAGCAAAATCTGCTTTGCAATTTAAAAAAGCCCCTTGATAGTTTTGGGGCACAAATGAATTAAGAGTTGAAATGAAGGGCCCGGAGAGATAGCACAGCGGTGTTTGCCTTGCAAGCAGCCGATCCAGGACCAAAGGTGGTTGGTTCGAATCCCGGTGTCCCATATGGTCCCCGTGCCTGCCAGGAGCTATTTCTGAATAGACAGCCAGGAGTAACCCCTGAGCAACGCCGGGTGTGGCCCCCCCAAAACAAACAAACAAACAAAAAAAAGAGTTGAAATGAAGTCATCAGTTGGGAACCAACTGCAATAATCCACTGAGAAACGGTAGTGGAGTTTCTTTTATCATAAACTATTATCTATATTATAAAGAGAAGTGACGAGCACTGAACATATTTATTTCAGTATCTGACATGGAACCCATCACTTGCAAAGCAAATGCTCAAACTCTGAGCTACATCCTCAGCCCCATGAAAACTAATTTTGGAGAGCATCTTAAGGGAGAAAGCAATCACAAGAATGACCCTTGACATGTGTCACTTATAGCAAATTAGTAGCTATTAAGGAGAAAGATGAATGTTCATTATTGAACATCATATGCAGAGCTCACCACACATACAAGTGAAAAGTCAAAGGGGAATCCTGTATGCGTGGGTGCAGTGCTCAAGAGCTTATGTCCAGTAAACGGAAATTGAGGACCAGAACAGCATAAGAACAAAAGTAGGTAAAGCAAGACAGATGAGCAAAATCAGGTCAGAGGGGAAGCAGAGATCAGGGAGTGCTAGCCAGTAAGATAGGATGGAGCAAGGAGGTGTGGTAGTCATGGCCAAGAAGAAAATGTCAAAAGAACGGTGGCATCAAGTGTGCCCGTATTTCCCAGCGGTCAAGAAAAGGGCAATGAGTTAGAGAAATAACTACACTAACAACTACCAGGACAATATTAATGAGTGAGAAAAGTAGAACGCCTGTCTCGAATACAGGTGGGGGGTGGAGGGAGATGGGGTGCATCAGTGATGGGAATGTAAGTGCTGGTGAAGGGGAGTGTTGTTTTGGTGACTGAAACCCAACTACAGTCATGTTTGTAATCACGGTGTTTAAATAAAGAATGAAAATATAAAAAAGTAAAATAAAAAAAATAAACAGAATGTAAGCAGGACCAATGTCAGGTTGCTATTTGAAATAGTGTGGTATATGAGACACATCCAGCACTGGTTTAGAGAGCTTGAGAAGTACTCAATGTCAGCCAGCATTCCCAAGATCAAAATAAGGTCTGAGACAATAAAGAAATAAACAACTAAATAAAGTAATAAAAAGAAAGAAAGAAAGAAGAAAGAAGAAGGAAGGAAGGAGGAAGGAAGGAAGGAAGGAAGGAAGGGAAGGAAGGAAGGAAGGAAGAAAGAAAGAAAGAAAGAAAGAAAGAAAGAAAGAAAGAAAGAAAGAAAGAAAGAAAGAAAGAAAGAAAGAAAGAAAGAAAGAAAGAAAGAAAGAAAGAAAAAAGAAAGAAAAAGAAAAGTATTCTCCCGGTTTGGCAACTTGGAGTTCAGTTGCTTAGCTGAAGCTTCTAGAACAGCAAAGTCTTGCAGACACCTCTGTCTCCCCTTGGGTTTGCAGATGCGGGACAATGCCAAAGGATTTCCAAAGGGAACGAACCTTTGCAAACACGGAACTTCCTCTGTCCCCTTCTGGTGAAAATCTGCAATCACCCTCCTAAGCCTAAACAACTTGCCACATAGCACACATGTCGTCGCAGGAACACCCAGCCCAGCCACTCCAGGCGCTCAGGAAGTTGGCAGCTGCGGCCTTGTGCGGCGGCGGGAGGAAGCGCCCTGGCGGAACAGCCACCTCCGATTGGCCGAGCGCCGCCTACGCCTCCCGTTGATTGGCGGAGGCGGCGGAGGCGGGGCTCCCGGCGGGCCCTTTTCTCGCAGCCGATACTTTCGCTTTCCAGCGGCCTCGCGAACCAGCCCGCCCGCTGCCCAGCTCGACGCCCCTTACCCTGCAGGTCACTCCCGGAGCGGGCGCCCTCGGGAACTCCGGCCCAGCGTGCAGGGTGAGCTGGCTCAAGGAGGCAAGCCCAAGGCAGGTGGGGCGCCCAGGGGGATGACGCCACCGGGTCCAGGTTTTTGCACCGCCTGCAAAAGTTCCTTGCAATTCTGCCCTGGGTGATGGCACGGTGGCCCTTTGCACGGACATGCAATGTTTCCCCCTTTCAAAGACTGCCTCTTCCCATTCACCCTTCCCTGCTTCTTTTTTTTTTCGCCACAATCCACCTTGTTTTTTCTTCTTTCCGCAGATTCTTTTTTTCCTTTGCTGCGTGTCAAGTTAGACGTTTGCACCCCAAAAAGTCTTGGCCCCCAAACTTGCTGTGTGTGGCTGCTGCGTGGGTTCAAATCCCCAACCACTGCCCAGCTTGGGGGACCACAAGGTAACAGGTCAGTAAAGGTTTGTGGCAAGGAATGATTGACCCTGATTTTGGAATTTTTATTATGTATCTTTGTCTAAGTACAGGAATGCTTGGGGGTAGGTAGGTTTGCAGGAGTGAGGATGACCTGCCCTGGGTGTTTTTATGGAGCTTGAAGTTTTTTCTGGGACAAAGTGAAGCTGATATCAAGGTAATAAAGGATATTTGCATTGTGGAATTTATTTTCTGTATGAATTGCATAATGTTTAGCATATTTATGTGATTTTATTTCTGCCCATAATAAAGTTAAACTAAATTTGGTTTAAGATTTTAAAAATAAGAAAGGTTGGGCCAGAGAGATAGCATGGAGGTAGGGCATTTGCCTTGCATGCAGAAGGATGGTGGTTCAAATCCTGGCATCCCATATGGTCCCCCCGAGCCTGCCAGGAGCGATTTCTGAGCATAGAGCCAGGAGTAACCCCTGAGCGCTGCCGGGTGTGACCCCAAAACAACAACAACAACAACAAAAAGATTTTAAAAATAGGGGCCGGAGGGGCCAGAGAGATAGCACTGTGGTGTTTGCCTTACAAGCAGCTGATCCAGGACCTAAGGTGGTTGGTTCGAATCCCATCCCCTGTGCCTGCCAGGAGCTATTTCTGAGCAGATAGCCAGGAGTAACCCTTGAGCACCACTGGGTGTGGCCCCCCCCCAAAAAAAATAGGGGCCTGAGAGATAGCATGGAGGTAAGGCGTTTGCCTTACTTGCAGGAGGTCGGTGGTTCGAATCCTGGCATCTCATATGGTCCCCCGAGCTTGCCAGGAGCGATTTCTGAGCGGAGAGCCAGGAGTAACCCTTGAGCGCTGCTGGGTGTGACCCAAAATCAAAAATGATAATAATAGTATAATAATAATATTTTAAAAATAAAAAAGGTGAAGTTGATGCTTATTGAGAAAGCAGAACTCGGACTTATTGCACTTAATAGGGCTTCTTTCTAATCTAATCGGAAACACACCACATTTTAATTCAACAAACTGCTGTTGGGCTAATTTTATATGAAGGATGATGTGCGAAATATTCCCCTCCCAAAGGAAGCATTTCCTGGCAGCCATGGCATTTGCATTCTGTGTCATGAGTGCAATTTACATGTCTGCTACATGGAACAGAATGGAGTTTTGCTTGGTTGGTTTTTGCTTTATTTGGGGCCCACACCCAGCGATGCTCGAGGGTTACTCCTGACTGCACTCGGGAATTACTTGTGGTAGTCTTGGGGATTGAACCTGGGTCAGCAGCATTCATGGCAAGCATCCTATCAGCTGTATTGTGGCTCCGGCCCTTATAATGGAGTTTTTGTAAGGATTTTATAGGGGTTTTTTGTTTGTTTGTTGGGATTTTTTGGTTTTGGTTTGGAGTCACACCCAGCAGCACTCAGGGGTTACTCCTGGCTTTATGCTCAGAAATCGCTCCTAGCAGGCTCAGGGGACCATATGGAATGTCGGGATTCGAACCAATGACCTTCTGCATGAAAGGCAAACGCCTTACCTCCATGCTATTTCTCCGGTCTCTATAACGAATTTTATAATGGGGTTTTTAACAGATAAATGCCACAGTAGAGGTAGGTAGGTATTCTAGCAGAATACATTGATGATTAACTCAAAATGTAATTACCTCTGGGTAAGTCTCAGCTTTATGGAAAGAAGTGATATTTGTAACTAACTTTTAGAAGAACAGCAATTTTCAGGAAAGCTGTTTTCTTAGGGAGGAGAAGGTGATACACCCAGCAGTTCTCAGGGTTTACTCTGCAATTGAAGGATCATATGGGGGACCGGGGATGGAACCTAGGCTGGCAGCATGCAAAACAAGGGCCTTATCCAGTGTACTATCACTCCAGTCCCCAAAGCTATTTTTTAAAGAGTGTTAGATGGAAAGAAGCAGAATTATTGGGCACAGTACTAACCCCTAAACTTGAACACCACACTATAGTAGATCATTGAGCTTCTGGGTTCCTCTGTTTATAGGTGGAACTGGGGCAGGGTTGTGGAAATGAGTCAGCAATAGAGGCACACGGTCTGGCTGGAGTGTGTAGGAGGCTGGACTGGGAGGATGGAGTGTTGGAAGTATAAGGATTAAGTGCTGGGCAGAAAAGGAGGCAATCTGAGCTTTGGGACGAGCCAGGTGATCAGATTTGGGGGTAACAGTACCCCCAAACAGTTCCTGGGTGCATTTGGAAAAAGGGAGAGGGAGTTTAGGGGGGCCAAAACTCTCCAGGGGGCCAGAGAGATAGCATGGAGGTAAGGCATTTGCCTTGCATGCAGAAGGATGGTGGTTCAAATCCTGGCATCCCATATGGTCCCCCGTGCCTACCAGGGGCAATTTCTTAGTGTAGAGCCAGGAGTAACCCCTGAGCACTGCCGGGTGCAACCCAAAAATCAAACCAAAACAAAACAAAACCATAAATTTATCAGTTGTTGGCTCTGTGCCAAATATCCTTTGTGTACTAGCTCTTTCCACCTGAACTATTTGTGAAGAAATGGGCCCCCTAAGTTAATCTAAGTAGTAAGATATATTGCAGCTGAGGCTCTTCAGGCTGACTTTCAGACCAACCTTAGGATTCACTGGAGGAGAGAGAGAACCACAGATTTAGAATCCTCTTCGGGTAGGAACCTTCCCGTGCATGCTATTGACCTGGATTCAATCCCCGGCTTGCTATATGGTCACTTGAGCACTGCCAGGAGTAATACCTGAGTACAGAACCAGGAGTAACTAGGTGTGGTCCAAAAACAAACAAACAAACAAACAAAAAACCACAATAGAATCCTCTGAAGCACAGGTCAGACGAGTTTGAAGTGAAAAATCAAATCCCTATAGTGAATATCCAGGTCAGGCTGCTTGGGCTCCATTTCTATTGTTTTCTGTTCTGGCAACTCGCCTTCTGTCTCACCACACTATTTTAAGGAGTGCTGATTCTTCACAGGGGTGCTCGCCACCCAATATACATGTCCTGCCCATCACCTGCTCAAAAACCTAGGAACTTTCCTCAGATCATACAAGACAATGTTCCTGAGAATCCCTGCTATGTATCATTGACCATGCACTGTGTCCTGTGGTGCTGACACATTTTTTTTACTTTTCTGTGAGAGTTTAGGATTTCTATATACTAGATTTTTTTTTAATTTTAGGGGCCTCACAAGCAGTGCTTAGGGGACCTCGGGCTACTTGGCCCAGCTGTGCAGACTCATACTATGCTCTGTCCCATGGATGGGCTCTGCTCAGGCCCCACTGTGCTTGGGGGTCAGGGTGTGTGGTGTCTGGGCTTGAACTCAAGGTCCCATGCAAGCAAGGCATGGTATTTAGTCTCTCTCTCTCTCTTTCTCTCTCTCTCTCTCTCTCTCTCTCTCTCTCTCTCTCTCTCTCTCTCTCTCTTGCTTTCTCTCTCTCATCCCTGTTTTACATTTTAATCTTCAGAATGGCTGCAGTTGACAGTTGACTTACTGTTATCCTAAGAGATATGACTTTGTTCTTTCAAATCATATTTAATAATGGCAAATCTTTAACAGTGATGGCTGAAATTTAAGACACTTTTGTGATATTCATTGTCTTCCATAGACCAAGAAGAAAAAGCATCTCTTCTAGAAGATATCTGACAAAAATCATTTCGTGATACAAATCATAACATAGAAAATCAGTTTAAAATCCTTTCAGATAAATTGTAATTGTGCTGTAATTTATAAGACCAATGTTTGGAGGAGTTTTATGATCAGTCTATAAACAGATCTAATTTCATCATCTTCCCACTTTTTCATGTGGTAAAATTGCAGATTCCTTTCAAAGGCCCTTTCATTGAGGGCTGGAGAAAAAGCACAGGGTAAGGCACTTCTTTTGCATGTGGCTGACCCTATTTTAAATCCCCAGTACCACACATGGTCCCCCAGGCCTAGCCCCTGGTCCCAGTTCTCTGCACCCACAAATAAGATGGAAAGCATAAATAAGAACTTAGTGTTACATCAGGGTTTTTTTTGTAACTGGGGGTATCTATTCACGAGCTCTGATTTCTTTCTCCTCAGGATGACTCAGTGGTATGACCTTCAGCAGCTTGACTCTAAATTCCTGGAGCAGGTTCACCAGCTCTACGATGACAGTTTTCCCATGGAAATTAGACAGTACCTGGCACAGTGGTTAGAAAAGCAAGACTGGTAAGGAAAGCTCCCTGGTGCGAAGATATTTTACTACAGTTGAGAATTAAATACCTATTATGGGGCCGGAGAGATAGTATGGAGGTAAGGCGTTGGCCTTGCATGCAGAAGGACAATGGTTCGAATCCCAGCATCCCATATGGTCTCCCGAGCCTGCCAGGAGTGATTTCTAAGCACAGAGCCAGGATTTCTGAGCACTGCCGGTGTGACCCAAAAACAAAGCAAAACAAAACAAGTAAACACCTCTTACCCAGATTGAGACACAGCCTAACAACACTTATCTGTTCCATAAAGTTCTACTGATTTTTAACACAGTGTGTGTGTGTGTGTGTGTGTGTGTGTGTGTGTGTGTGTAAAGCAAGATAGATTTTATTGAAACTAATTTAGGAAGATGTGAGGGAAGATAAAGAAAGAACCCTTGTGTTCAGGAGAGAACACAAGTTTCTCCAGAATGGAAAGAAACAGCAAAAAAACAAAGACAAGAAAACAAGATATATTCCCAGGACAAAGCACTTTTAAGCTCTTTTGAATGTGATATGTATTCATTCCTCAAGCTTTGGACAAATTAAATTATACTGATTCCAGTTATTTTCCAAGTTAAGACCCAAGTTTTAGAGAGGAGCTTGTTCAAAGATGTAGAAGGGAATTAAGGTAAAACAGGCATTAGAGATAGAAAGATAGCAATGAAATGATGAGAATATGGGAACCCTGTTGGGTTGTTTTTTTCCTTCTAGAGAAAATCACCATTGATAATTTTATATATAATCTCTGAGTTTTAGACTATTTCTAGTGTGTTTTATGACCATTTCTGATTGGGCTCAGGGCTGAGTCCTAGCCCTTTGCTCAGGTATCACTCCTGGGAACGCTCAGGAGACCAGCCACAGTGCTGGGGCTGGAACTGAAGTTGCCAAATGCAAGATACGTGCCTGTACTATCTCTTCAGCCCTAAGTGGTAGGGTTTTTATGCTAATGATATATATTGTAAAACATGCTGATTGAGAAACAGTGGTAGTTTCAAAACAAGGAGCTGAACCCTAAGAAAATGCTTTAAGTGATTTTTTAGTGGTTTAAATAAGGAAAACAATATTTGCCTGCTTAGAACAGTATCTCACATGACTTGTGTACCTTTTTATCTTTCAGGGAACATGCTGCCTATGATGTTTCATTTGCCACTGTCCTTTTCCATGACCTCCTATCACAGCTGGATGATCAATATAGCCGCTTTTCCTTAGAAAATAATTTTTTATTGCAGCACAACATACGAAAAAGCAAGCGTAATCTTCAGGTATGATCTGGCTTGAGCATTTTAGTTGAAATGTTCCCATGTTTCATTTACACTAGTTTTTAATCATCCAGAAAATACTTGTAAACAAATTGTCAGTGTTTATAATGCTTTATAGAGACTGTTTGTGGTAAAGATTTAAAACCTAAGTAAATTAAATAACCTGTTTAAGAAGCATCCAAAGACTCTTCAAGTTTTACTTGTTAGGTGTCAGTTTGGTTGTTGGTTTTGGGGTCATATATCTGGTGCTCAGGGCGTAGTCCTGGTTTTGTGCTCAAGGATAACTCCTGGCAGAACTCCAAGGCCATATGTAATAGTGACATATATATATAACCTGAGTTGGCCAAGTGCATGTACCTGCCCACCGTACTATCACTCCAGCCCTGTTTCGATTGTTTTGAGAAAAATAGAACACTGTTGCCAATATTTCAACCAAGAAGGAAGTGTTTTAAGAGCAGTGAATTAGGGATTTAAGCACTAAGATGAATTCATCCTAAGTCTCAGATATAGTAAGGAAGCCCAGAAACATTGGTATTCTTAAAACTTGTTGATGAGTTGGTGGAGTGGAACTTCTGCCTTGCCTTGCTTCTGGAAGAGTTGCCTTCCCATAAGGAAAAGGCTAAAGGAATTACAGTCAGAAGCAGGTAATGCCACAAAATTTTATTCTTTAGACATCATCTCAGTATTTCTGAAGCCTGGCTATGGCTACCTTATTTTTGTATTCATGGAATTTTCTTAATGTTTTCTTACTTTGTAACACAAAACCAGCACTCTCTTGTAATTTATGTCTGTGATTTTATAAGTATCAGTCAGTGAGGAAATCACATTAACTTAAAAAATATTGCTTTCCTGTATGCCGTAGCTGTTGCAAAAAGCCATAATTACCAGTATTTTGTAAACTAGTCCTGACAAGGAACCAGAAAAGCTGAGAACTATATCCCTGGTTTAATTCAAAGCATACCAACGGATACATTAATTGAGGGATATTAAAGCTAACGGGATGATTTGTGTATGAGCTTTGTTTCTAGATTCTAATAGAAAAAAATTGATCTCTACTTATCATAGACTAATATAAAAATATTATCTGGATCACGAATAAAATTTATTTATTTATTTATTGTTTTTTGGGGCCACACCCAGCGTTGCTCAGGGGTTACTCCTGGCTGTCTGCTCAGAAATAGCTCCTGGCAGGCACGGGGGACCATATGGGACACCGGGATTTGAACCAACCACCTTTGGTTCTGTATCGGCTGCTTGCAAGGCAAACACCGCTGTGCTCTCTCTTCAGGCCCAAAATTTATTTTTTAATCAAAAGTGTGTTAGTTGCCTTAGTGTAATTGAAAGTTAAAACCATTTTTGTCATAATTTTTGAAAGGAATATTTTGATTTTAAGAAAACTAATTTACATAAAATTTTATGAGTATGAGACTTCCCAGTTTACATGAACAACATGATATTAATATTTATTATACTGTAATAGTCTGAAATTTAATTTGTTTTTATTCTAACAATCCCTATTTAGGATAATTTTCAGGAAGATCCAATCCAGATGTCCATGATTATCTATAGTTGCCTGAAGGAGGAAAGAAAAATCTTGGAAAACGCCCAGAGATTTAATCAGGTACTTTCTACCTAATGATATATTTAGATAATAAAACAAAATTTTATTCAACAAATACATTATAGGAAAGTCTCAAGGCAGCTGTGAATAGCCCTATGATTTTGTAGCCATGGGAGTAAGAATAAATCAGTTAGAGAGATGTTATAGGTTCAAGTTTGAAGAAGGGATTTTTGAGCTAATGGAATTCACTTTAGTGGGAGAGAAAGTCAACTTATAAATAATTCATAAATATATCATCTAGGATGGTAATAATTGCTGTGAAGATTACAAAACCTGCTGCTGTGAGAATGCTGTGAAAATGAACTTGTCTGTGAATTTTGGTTAGGGGACCACACCTGATCAAAGGGTTACTCTTGTCTCTCTACTCAGAGATTACTCCTGAAGGGACGGGGAACCATATGCAATGCCAGGAACCAAACCCAGGTTGGTCACATAAAAGGCAAGCACCAACCTGCTGTACTCTCTGGCCCCAGATTTGTTTGTTTTGATCAAAGACAGAAAAATCTCTAAGTTGCTGAGACAAGAGAAATAACTCAACAGTTGAATGGCTCTTGGTGATAGTCTAGGAAAGAGAAGATGCTAGCATGCCAATGAGAGGCAAGAAGTAGATAGATCTGGGCTAATTTTGGACATGGTGCCAGTAGAGCTTCCATTAAAGAATCAGAGAAAGCAAAGGTCAAGGTTGCCTTCATTTCAGAGAAGGCAGGAAGGAGTTAATAATAGAGTTTATGTCAGATGCAATAGGTTCCAAAGGAGAAAAGCAAGTTGATGAAAAAAATCAAGAACTTGGGCCCGGAGAGATAGCACAGCGGCGTTTGCCTTGCAAGCAGCTGATCCAGGACCAAAGGTGGTTGGTTCGAATCTCGGTGTCCCATATGGTCCCCCGTGCCTGCCAGGAGCTATTTCTGAGCAGACAGCCAGGAGTAACCCCTGAGCAACGCCGGGTGTGGCCCAAAAAAACAAAAACAAAAACAAAATCAAGAACTTTGCTTTGAGCAGGATTGAAATTACTGTTCCGAACCTAACATAGGCATTCAACATAGAGTTGAATTAGTACGAAAGAGTTTCGGTTTGTATGTGTGGTTTGTTGTTGGCAGTGCTCAGCAGGGCTAACTCTGAGAAAGACTCAGGAGACCATATGAAATTCTGGGAATCAATCCAGTGTCTACCAGATGCAAAGCAAGTGCTTTACCTGCTATACTATCTCTCTGGCCCCCAAGGTTTTTATTTAGTGTTTTGTTGTTTTGCTTTTTTGCTTTGGGGGCCACACCTAGCAGTGTTCAGGGTTTACTCCTGGCTCTGCTCAGAAATCGCTCCTGGCAGGCTCGGGGAACCATATGGATTACTGGATTTGAACCCAGGTCTGTCCCATGCCAGCTACGTGCAAGGCAACTGCCTTATTTCTGTGCTGTCTCTCCAGAACCTGTTTTGTTTTGTTTTTAATCAGAGCTTTACTTATTTTAATATAAATCTGCTAGAGTTCAAAATTTTTAAATGATTCTTTCTTGTGTGATGGACTGTGTGGTGGGAACAAGTCAGCAGTCAGACAGTTAGGAAATGATTGTTCTAATTGAGGCCCTTCCAACTTGTAGGAAGAATGTCTGGGCACAGTGGAATGTGTCCTCTCTGCCTTTTAATCACCCAATGGCCTCAAAGTGAGCTGCTGTGGGAGGAGAGGCAGGGCTTCAGTGAGGGAGTGAGGCTCTTCTGCACTATTTGTCTGCCTCACAGCTGAGGAAACTGACTGCTTTGTCATGCACTTACTTCCTTTCTCCCTGGAATACTGAAGACATCTTGCTTTGATAAACATTTAAAGATACATATTACTCATACATAGGTCTAAGATTAAGGGAAAAGCGTGCAGTGGATCTGGGCCTTCTTTGCTGTGCCAGCTTCATGATCTTTTTATTCCCTATTTTTGTCCTTTTTCCCCCTTTATTTCCTTGAATATTTTTTACAGTTCCTTTATTAGATGTGAGCATACATAAGTACATCACATATTTTATACATACAGATATACATTAATTCATACAAGCTTTGAGAATAATAGACATGAACATGAGATTATTTGGGATCAAATTTAGGCATTGACAGATATAGGTCATCTGCTCTACAAATTGAATCACATCCCTAGCCTCCTCCTCCTCTTTTCTTTTCTTGTCTTTTCTTTTTCTTCTTCCACTTCTTACTCTTTTTCTTCCTCCTCTTCTTTTTCTTCTTCCTCTTCTTCCCCTTCGTCTTACTCTTTGCCTTATTCTTTTTACTCTTCTTCTTTTTTTCTTCCTGTTTTTTTTTTTTTTTTTTTTGGTTTTTGGGTCACACCCAGCAGTGTTCAGGGGTTACTCCTGGATCTATGCTCAGAAATTGCCCCTGGCAGGCACAGGGGACCATATGGGATGTTGGGATTCGAACCACCGTCCTTCTGCATGAAAGGCAAATGCCTTACCTCCATGCTATCTCTCTGGTCCCCTCTTCCTCTTCTTACTCTTCCTCCAACTTTTTTTTTGAACTTTTTTTTCTTATCTTTACGTATGTGTTTTTGTGTGTACAAAACAGTGGAGGGTATCTCCTCCATTCTCTTTTTTATTAATATTTTTATTTAAACACCTTAATTACAAATATGATTATAGTTGGTTCCAGTCATGTAGAGAACACCCCTATTACCAGTGCAATATTCCCACCACCAATGTCCCAAATATCCCTTTTCCCCACCCACCCCTCACCTGTACTCGAGACAGGCTTTCTACTTCCCTCATTCATTCACATTGTTATGATAGTTCTCAACGTAGTTATTTCTCTAACTGCACTCATCACTCTTTGTGGTGAGCTTCATGTCGTGAGCTGGATCTTCCAGCCCTCTTCTCTTTTGTCTCTAAGAATTATTGCAAAAATTTCTTTCAATTTTCTTAAAACCCATAGTTTATAGATTCCATGTACATCTATGTATAAGAAAATTTCATGACTTCATTTCTCCTGATGGCTGCATAATATTCCATTGTGTCTATGTACCACAGTTTCTTTAGCCATTCATCTGTTGAAGGGCATCTTCGTTGTTTTCAGAGTCTGGCTATTGTAAATAATGCTGCAATGAATATAGGTGTTAGGAAGGAATTTTTGTATTATATTTTTGTGTTCCTAGGGTATATCCCTAGGAGTGGGATAGCTGGATCATATGGGAGCTCAATTTCCAGTTTTTATTCCTCCAACTCTTTTTTTTTAATCTCTTTTTGAGTCACACCTGACAGTACTCAGGGATTACTCCTAGCTCAGAAATTGCTCCTTGCAGGCTCAGGGGACCATATGCGATGCCGGGATTCGAACCACCATCCTTCTGTATCTAAGGCAAATGCCTTACTGCTGTGCTCTCTCCAGCCCCAATTCCTCCAACTCTTATTATTCTTCTCTTCCTGGGTCTCTGGGACCTCAATGATTCCTATGTTTTTTTCTGTTGAGTTTATCAAAGACTTCTATTTTCATCTGTTCACGTTCTTTGAATAGTTTATTCATTGTCTGATCATTTTCTTTCTTTCTTTCTTTCTTTCTTTCTTTCTTTCTTTCTTTCTTTCTTTCTTTCTTTCTTTCTTTCTTTCTTTCTTTCTTTTCTTTCTTTCTTTCTTTCTTTCTTTCTTTCTTTCTTTCTTTCTTTCTTTCTTTCTTTCTTTCTTTCTTTCTTTCTTTTGTTTTTGGGCCACACCCGGTGGTGCTCAGGGGCTACTCCTGGCTATCTGCTCAGAAATAGCTCCTGGCAGGCACGGGGGACCATATGGGATGCCGGGATTTGAACCAACCACCTTAGGTCTTGGATCGGCTGCTTGCAAGGCAAACCGCCGTTGTGCTATCTCTCTGGCCCCGTCTGATCATTTTCTTTAAGGTTCTTTTCCAATCTCTTCTGCTGTATGGATTTGTTCTGCATCTCATCCTCTGGCTCACTGACCCTGTTTGCAGCTGCTGTTACTACAGTGGAGAGACTTTCCATTGAGGTTTTCAATTCATAAACCAAGTTTTTCAGACTGGTTATTTCAGATGAAGTTTTCTAATTTTGATCTTGATATTCTCTTGATTCTTATTTGTGTTCCATTCAAGTCTACCTATGCTTTCTTTGAGCTCCATGAACATCCTCTGTAATTCTTCTCTAAACACCTTATCTGAGAGGATACCTAGCTGTTTGGTACTTTTCAGGTCATCAGAGCAGCAATCTTCATTATCTATACATGGGGTTGTCCTGCATTGTTTCCCCATTGTGATGCTTGTAGTGTGGTTTTTACTATGTGCTGTGGTGGTGTTCAGGGGTTAAAAGATGTACACGGCTGCCCAAAAAGCAGGCAGGGAGCAGGGCATCAGTCCTTTATAATGGCTCTCTGGTGCCCAAACACACGGCAGGAATCAGCCCCCACGTTTGTTGGATGGGGACATCTTACTGGGTTTGGGTCCTGGAGAGATTATGTTCGTTGGTGTCTTCTGGGCTGCCTCCCACCCAGCTTCATGATCTTGGGTAGGGCTAGACATCCTGTGTGTTCAATGTTCATCACCCTGGCTCTGCCCTTTACATTTCATAACTCGTCCTTGAGTAAATATTTTCAAAAGTTAGAAACTCTTTGGGAGGGAGAATTGGAGCTCCCAAACAGTGCTCAGGATGCCTGTGGGCCCCACTGGCCATCAAGGACAACTGGGCCACTGAATCAGTGCAAGAGATCAAGGAACTGATGCCAGTTGATCTTTCTAGAGTTATAGGAGTCTCCAGCAATATACCCTGCGATGCTTGAACCAAACCAGGATCAGCTGGTCATTCTCTATCTATAGCCACTGTCTCACAGCCCCCAAAGGAGGCATTTGTATCCCATCCTGCAGCTGAGAACTCTTAAGAGGAAAACGCTTAAGTATTCAAGATGGTAGCGCTGCTCATGTTTGAAATTTCCACTTAGGATTATGTGATTCTTTAGATTCCTTCATTGTGAAGGTCACTTTACCGCACCTCATTTTTCTCCACTACAGGGTAAGGAGGGATGACGTCTGACCCACCATGGACAGCTCCTTGGGCCCCTGAGTTTTCCTCAGGTCTGGGTGGTACATCTGGTCTGAGGGTCAGTGCAAACCTTGTAGACAAGGTCTCTAGATGCACAGGGTTAAGATGAAAACATAAAGTGAGGCAAGACTATTGTCATGATGGGAACCTTTGATGACCCTGTGATTTCCTGTTCTTTTCTGGTATGCCAGGAAGTTTCAGACTGGGGTGTTAGTACAGTGGATAGAGTATTTGCCTTGCACACAGCCAACCTGGGTTTGATCCTTGGCATATGATTTGTCCCCCGATCTTGTCAGGAGTGATTTCTGAGTGCAGAGCCAGGAGTAAACCCTGAATGTTGCTGGGTATGGTTCCCCTCCTCACCAAAAGCAAAACAAAACAAACAAAAAAAGCCCCCAAAAATACACACACAAAAATACAACCTTCACCACTTCAGTGCTGCTACTTTTCAGTAGGCGTAGGGTAGGTGGGAGGTTCCAGATGTGAGAAGGAGTAGAGGAAACCAGGTTTTTTAGTCACCCGAATGCACTGCTGCTGTCATTGCAGCAGGAGAATTCTAAGACTCTTGGGACAGTCACTGTTTCTTCCTTGCAAGTAAAATCAAGTTTGAGTTCCTTTCTTTCCACATCCCTGCCAACACTGTTTATTCTCATTCTTTGTGATGTGTGCCATTCTCTGTGGTGTGAGGTGGTATCTCATCGTTGTTTTGATTTGCATCTCCCTGATGATTAGTGATGTGGAGCATTTTTTTATGTGTCTTTTGGCCATGTGTATTTCTTCTTTGTCAAAGTGTCTGTTCATTTCTTCTCCCCATTTTTTGATGGGATTAGATGTTTTTTTCTTGTAAAGTTCTGTCAGTGCCTTGTATATTTTGGAGATTAGCCCCTTATCTGATGGGTATTGGGTGAATAGTTTCTCCCACTCAGTGAGTGGCTCTTGTATCCTGGGCACTATTTCCTTTGAGGTGCAGAAGCTTCTCAGCTTAATATATTCCCATCTGTTAATCTCTGCTTTCACTTGTTTGGAGAGTGCAGTTTCCTCCTTGAAGATGCCTGTAATGTCCTGGAGTGTTTTGCCTATGTGCTGTTCTATATATCTTACGGTTTGGGGGCTGATATCGAGGTCTTTAATCCATTTGGATTTTACCTTCGTACATGATGTTAGCTGGGGGTCTAAGTTCAATTTTTTGCAAGTGGCTATCCAATTGTGCCAACACCACTTGTTGAAGAGGCTTTCCCTGCTCCATTTAGGATTTCCTGCTCCTTTATCAAAAATTAGGTGATTGTATGTCTGGGGAACATTTTCTGAGTATTCAAGCCTATTCCACTGATCTGAGGGCCTGTCCTTATTCCAATACCATGCTGTTTTGATAACTATTGCTTTGTAGTACAGTTTAAAGTTGGGGAAAGTAATTCCTCCCATATTCTTTTTCCCAATGATTGCTTTAGCTATTCTAGGGTGTTTATTGTTCCAAATGAATTTCAAAAGTGCCTGATCCACTTCTTTGAAGAATGTCATGGGTATCTTTAGAGGAATAGCATTAAATCTGTATAATGCCTTGGGGAGTATTGCCATTTTGATGATGTTAATCCTGCCAATCCATGAGCAGGGTATGCGTTTCCATTTCCGTGTGTCCTCTCTTATTTCTTGGAGCAGAGTTTTATAGTTTTCTTTGTATAGGTCCTTCACATATTTAGTCAAGTAGATTCCAAGATATTTGAGTTTGTGTGGCACTATTGTGAATGGGGTTGTTTTCTTAACGTCCATTTCATCCTTATTACTATTGTGTATAGAAAGGCCATTGATTTCTGTGTGTTAATTTTGTAGCCTGCCACCTTGCTATATGAGTCTATTGTTTCTAGAAGCTTTTTGATAGAGTCTTTAGGGTTTTCTAAGTAGAGTATCATGTCATCTGCAAACAGTGAGAGCTTGACTTCTTCCTTTCCTATCTGGATGTGGAGAGAAAGGAACTTTTATCCACTGCTGGTAGGAATGCCGTTTAGTTCAACCTTTTTGGAAAGCGATATGGAGATTCCTCCAAAAACTGGAAATCGAGTTCCCATACGATCCAGCTATACCACTCCTAGGAATATACCCTAAGAACACAAAAATACAATACAAAAACCCCTTCCTTACACCTATATTCATTGCAGCACTATTTGCCATAGCAAGACTCTGGAAACAACCAAGATGCCCTTCAACAGACGAATGGCTAAAGAAACTGTGGTACATATACACAATGGAATATTATGCAGCTGTCAGGAGAGATGAAGTCATGAAATTTTCCTATACATGGATGTACACGGAATCTATTATACTGAGTGAAATAAGTCAGAGAGAGAGAGAAAAAACGCAGAATGGTCTCACTCATCTATGGGTTTTAAGAAAAATGAAAGACATTCTTGCAATAATAATTTTCAGGCACAAAAGAGAAAAGAGCTGGAAGTTCCAGCTCACCTCAGGAAGCTCACCACAAAGAGTAATGAGTTTAGTTAGAGAAATAACTACATTTTGAACTGTCCTAATAATGAGAATGTATGAGGGAAATGGAGAGCCTGTTTAGAGTACAGGCGGGGGTCGGGTGGGGAGGAGGGAGACTTGGGACATTGGTGATGGGAATGTTGCACTGGTGATGGGTGGTGTTCTTTACATGACTGAAACCCAAACACAATCATGTATGTAATCAAGGTGTTTAAATAAAAAAAAGAATACTTTAATGTATACTTAATTCTGCTCATTGCAGCAATGTCTCTCCTTTGTTTATTTTAAAATTTGTACTTAATTTTACAATTATCTATATGTATTTGGATAGAAAAAAAATCAAATTTGACTGCAAGAAGGAAAAGAATGCAGCTATGTTCTCTCTTTCTCTCCTCTCTCTTTCTCTCCTCTCTCCTCTCTCTTCTCTTCTCTCTCTCCTCTCTCTCTCTCTCTCTCTCTCTTTCTCTCTCTCTCTTTCCCTCCCTCCCTCCCCCCCAGGGATGGAACCCGAAGCCTTGTGCCTTTAGGGCAAATGCTTCCATGGCTGAGCCCATCTCTGGCCTCAAAACTGTGTCCTTAGAAAGGTTTGTTTCGGGCCGGAGAGATAGCATGGAGGTAAGACATTTGCTTTTCATGCAGAAGGATGGTGGTTCGAATCCCGGCATGCCATATAGTCCCCTGTGCCTGCCAGGGGCTATTTCTGAACCTAGAGCCAGGAGTAACCCCTAAGCACTGCAGGGTATGACCCAAAAACAAACAAACAAAAAAAAACAATATTGGGGCCGGTGAGGTGGCGCTAGAGGTAGGGTGTCTGCCTTGCAAGCACTAGCCAAAGAAGGACTGCGGTTCGATCCCCCCCATCCCCGTGTCCCATATGGTCCCCCCAAGCCAGGGGCAATTTCTGAGTGCTTAGCCAGGAGTAACCCCTGAGCATCAAACAGGTGTGGCTCGAAAAACCAAAAAAAAAGAAAGGTTTGTTTCTCCCCCTTTTCCCAAACTCCCTGTGGAGGACAGAACCTAAGAAAGGATGGCTGAGCTGTTTTCCATTAGTTGTGCTGGTGGTGTAGCGGCTGCAGTAGTGGAGAGTCCCTGCCTAGGGAATCTATCCAGGTGCATTCCCAGACCAGAACTGATGTCTTAAGGCTTTGTGACATGGGACTCCTGGCCGGCCAGTTATTTCCATGTATTTCTTTTAGTTTTGTTTAGTCTGGGGGGCACACCGAGCACTGTTCAGGAATGACTCCTGGCTCTGCACTCAGAAATTACTCCTGGCAGGGTTGGGGGACAATAGGAGATACCAGAGATCAAACCTGTGTTGACTGCATGTAAGACAAATGATCTACCTTTGTGCTATTAATCTGACCCCCTCCATATTTATTCATGGATAGTATTTAGATACTTCAAACTTCACTTTTCTTTTCTTTTCTTTTCTTTTTTTTTAATTTTTGGGCCACACCTGGTGATTCTCACGGGTTACTCCTGGCTCAGAAATTGCTCCTGGCATGGGAGATCATATGGGAAGTCAGAGGATCGAATCACTGCTCGTCCTGGTTAGCTGCGTGCAAGGCAAACACCCTACCGCTGTGCCATTGCTCTGGCCCCTAAACTTTGATTTTCTAGATTAAATTAAATTAAGAAAAATGTTCTATTGTTTTCTATAATATATTAATTTTGTGATTAAATAAATACAGAGGGACTGGACAGAAGATTCATTAGCCCTTGGGCACATGCTTTGCATGAAGGGGCCTCAGGTTTTATCCCCAGCACAACATTGTTCTCCAAGCATCATGGGTAATGGCCTTGACCTAAGAGTAGCCTCCAAGTATTGTTTTTGTTTTTAGGGCCACACCCAGGGTTGCTCAGGAGTTCTGCGCTCAGAAATTGTTCCTGGCCTAGGGGACTACATGGGATGCTGGCGATCAAACTCAAATTCATCCGAGGTCAGCTGTGTGCCAGGCAAACGCCCTACCACTGTGCTTTCACTCCTGTCCAAATTCAGGTTTTCAGTACACCTACCTGGGCTAAGCCCAGCTCACTCTGTTCTCCTATGAGTTTCCTTGCTGTTCTGTATGTCTATTTTCAGATACATACTCCAAAGAGGAAAAATAAATAAATTGAGCTGACAGAGAGGAAAATGATAGGAAAATTTTCCTTGTGACATTAGGGTCTTAGATAAAAATAAATAGGGATTATAACTAAAAATTGTTGAAGAAAATATTGCATCATGATCTTTATAATTTATTTTCTATCACATGGGTAAGTTGTGCCTGGTAGTCCCTTAATGCAATTCCTCATTAAAAGAAAAAGAGAAACATGTTACTTATCTTCATAGATACTAAAATGACCAAATAAAATACTACTCTCTATTGAAAGATAGAGTAAAAATAGGAGCTGCTATATACACCTTAATTCATTAAAAGTATGTTGGTATCAGTTCAAGTGTGGAAAATGACGAAGATGCCCACGATTTCTACTACTATCTAGAGCTGTGTCATTCATATTGATTTTGAGTCACACCCGGCGGTGCTCAGGGGTTACTCCTGGCTGTCTGCTCAGAAATAGCTCCTGGCAGGCACGGGGGACCATATGGGACACCGGGATTCGAACCAACCACCTTTGGTCCTGGATCGGCTGCTTGCAAGGCAAACGCCGCTGTGCTATCTCTCCGGGCCCCACTCATTCATATTGATGCAATTAGACAAAAGAAAACCCTGAGCAGCATAAGAGTAAAAATACAAATGTTGTAAAATTATCAGCATCTCTTGAGTTAACTCACAATCCCAATAAAACCTTGCAAGATGCTTCTTGAAACTATACAAATTGATTAAGATATGTATCTGAAAATAGACATACAGAACAGCAAGGAAACTCATAGGAGAATAGAGTGAGCTGGGCTTAGCCCAGGTAGGTGTACTGAAAACCTGAATTTGGACAGGAGTGATAGCACAGTGGTAGGGCGTTTGCCTGGCACACAGCTGACCTCGGATGAATTTGAGTTTGATCGCCAGCATCCCATGTAGTCCCCTAGGCCAGGAACAATTTCTGAGAGCAGAACTCCTGAGCAACCCCGGGTGTGGCCCTAAAAACAAAAACAAAACAAAACAAAAACCCTGAATTCATTAGCCCTGGGGCACATGCTCAGGGTTCAGACTTAAATAGCAAGAGACAAAGAAGAGATCATCTCTAATAAATCTAGCTGCATTGGGAAATGTATCTGTAAACTGTGGCAACTCAAAACACTAGGGAAAATAAATTTTCAATGCTTTAAAGACAGATGTTTTGCCAATTGGCAAAAAAGGGGAAAATTGACCCATGATTCACAATTAACTTCAAATGTAGGAAGGGAAAAAAGAGAAGGGAAGGGAAGGCAGTGCTAGGAAGAAATAAACTCCTTTGTGACCTTGTTTAGGAGGACACTTTTTTTTTTTTTGAGAGGATATTTTTGGGTACCACACCCAGCAATGCTTAAGGGTTACTCCTGACTCTGCAGTCAAGAATTACTTCTGGCCTTGCTCAGGGAACTGTCTGAGATGTTGGGGCTCAAACCAGGTCTGCTGTATTCAAGGCAAATCCCTTACTTACTTACTTACTTACTTACTTACTTACTTACTTACTTACTTACTTACTTACTTACTTACTTACTGTCCTATCACTCCAGTTCCAACTAGGGCAAACTATCTAACATGAGGGAAAATCCTGGTATAAAGAAAAATCTAGACAATACATTTGAGTGTATAAAAATATGTACACTATATATATATACATATCTATACAAATGTATATATTGTATGTAGTTTGTGCTGTGTAAAGTCAGGTGGGAAAGGTAGACAACAAAGAAGAACTTGAATTCTCAACAAAATATGTGCCTTCTAGAGTTTGTGTGGACAGCGCTGGCCTAGGTCTTCACTCTACCACTGGAGTCTAGTACCTAGTACTTGACCTAGTACCTGCTAAGTTTTTGCTTCCCAAGTTCACCTGAAACACAGATAGACCCTGGGTCATCTGAGCATCCAGGTGTCAGGGATGAGGACCTTGTACATGCCCCCACTATTGTTGGGTGGAGTTCACTGTTAGTGTTTAGAAGAGCAGGCATGCATTGAAGTCCTTCGTGCTGTGCTTTAGTTTGATCTGAAATTCATAACCTTGTCGGAAAGCAGTTTCTGATTCCTTATCAGATTAGATCATGAGACAATATATTTCCAACAAGCTCTCAAATGCCAGGCATCTGGAGACTGCGTGGCGAATTATAGTGTCTTCAGACAGAAGGGAATTTGAGAAACCCTGAAACCCTGCCACTGAATGGATGGATGGATTTCCAAAAATGTTATTTTCTGTGGTCATGAATTGAGTCAGCCAAGTCTTTTCTGTAGCCTTGTTCACAATTTTTCAGGCTTTTCCAGGGCAGCTCTGGGTGACACTTGTGGGATGCTTGCAGGAAACTTGGAAAGGTCAGGGGCAGTAGGTGGGACCCATGTGGACCTGGCTTCAGAAGGTCATCCAGCCTGTAAAAGCACAGAAGAAATGACACCTTTCCCGCTTACCTTTCTTCCACAGACCCAGGCGGGCAATGTTCAGAGCACGGTGATGTTGGACAAACAGAGAGAGCTTGATGCCAAAGTCAGAACTGTGAAGGACTGTGTTATGGTGAGTAGCGAGTCAAGACACATATGGTGTTGTGTGATGTTTTGTTGGGAGATGGGGATGGTTTTACTTGCCCTTAGAACCCCTTTTTCATGGTCTTTTGTGTCATTGAGAAGAATTGTGCAAAAAGAGGCTCCAAACCACGAGAAATTACTCAGATGATGAACTTGGCTTTATGACTCCTTTCCCAGCTTCAAAGAAATGCACATATCCTTTTCCTCCTTGCCAAAGCAGCAATAACTGAGGACTTTGCCTGTTGTCTAGTGGACCCTGCTCTCCCTCGCATTTGCATTTGTATCTCAGGCTGGGGGAACCTGCAGTATTGCACGAGAGGGAGCTTCAGGAGGAAGAGGGTCCATTTGCTTCAAGCACCTGTTTTAAGAGCTGCTAAAGAGGTTTCTTCTAGCCTGTGACCTCCCTTGACCTGGGGGATCGTTTGGGATGTTGGGTCTGGACATCAGGTTTGCTGTGTGTAAGTCAAGCATCTGACCCACTGAACTATGACTCCAGACTCTGGCCTCTCATCACTCATGTTTCTGTGTCACATTTGGTCAACAAAAACTATTTTGCTGCAGTTGGGGAGAAAAACTGAGTTAAAAAAGAAACAAAACTACTTATTGAAAGAAATGCTGGTACATTTCTGATTAGAGTCAGATATCCCCAGTGGTAAATAAAGCCTAGAAGAGAATTTATGAAGCAGAGGCTGCTTTGGAACCATGGGGAACTCGTGATCACTTTTCTCCATTCACTCTTTGAGGAGTCAGGAACGAGGTGCCCTGCTTATTTGGGGCTGTTTCCACCCAAGACCTTTCTGGCCTAAACATGCAGTCACTGATTTTTTTTGGTGGTGGGGGGGTGGGTCACACCCAACAGCGCTCAGGGGTTACTCCTAGCTCTATGCTCAGAAATCGCCCCTGGCAGGCTCGGGGGACCATATGGGATGCCGAGATTCGAACCACTGTCCTTCTGCAAGCAAGGCAAATGCCTTACCTCCATGCTGTTTGGCCTCGAAGTCATCTGTTTAGCTCTGAGTCCCACCAGCCTGACCTTGGCTTTATGTGACAAATACACCTTCCCAAATTTCAGATTCTTTTGTTTTTTATTTTTTCAAATTTCAGATTCTTAACAGCAACTTTGTTCTGTAGCCTTTGAAGGAATCATTAACTAACTAAAGCAGGAATCACATCCACATGAGAATGCCATCAATTCTCTTCTAGAAGAAGTGTTACTCCACTCTATTTAGTGAAAAAAAAGTTTTATTTTTGTGATTAGAATCATGCTGGCCCTGTCTCTCTCAGAAGGAACACTGTTGTTATTGTTGTTGTTGCATTTTTGTTTGTTTGTTTGTATTCTAAAGAGATAATATGATGCTTCCTAAAGTCAGTGGAGTGGATAACCTTTTTCTCTCTTCATTTGTAGTGCATAGAACAAGATATCAAGACCCTGGAAGACTTACAGGATGAATATGACTTTAAATGCAAAACCTTTCAGAACAGAGGTAAGTCGAAAACAATCCTCCTTGCTGACCAGAAAGTTTTCTCTCAGAGCTACATGACAAAGTTCCTTCCTGTTGTCCAGTTACGTTCTGACTCCAAATGGCAGCTCTTAGCTTCTTGATGGCCCAGGTTAGGGTTTCTCAACCTCAGTACTACTGACTCAGGGGTCAGGTCATTCTGTGTTTTGGAGTGCAGGGTGAACAGCATAGCCCCTAAATACACCATCTATTGCAGTAGGATTGGCCCCCAAACCCTTAGTAGTGGCAAGTCAAATTGTATCGAGACACTACCAACTGTTCCCTAGGGCACAGAGCTCCATATCAATGACCCCTGGTTGGTGTGTTTTTCACTTCGTTGTGCCTCAGACCACTGATCAACATAGGCTGGTGTGTCTGTGTTCAGGAGTTTCCCTGCGCCAACATCTCAAATTCTTTCCACTCATCCAGTTCTGGGTGTGTCCTTGACACATATGCTCGGCATTTTCCCCTCATGGTTTTTGTTTTGTTTCTTGATTTTCCCTCTTGGGCCACACAGCACTCAAGGGCTATTCCTGGCTCTGTGCTCAGAAATTACTCATCTTGGCTCAGGGGTTCCTCTAGGATGCCAAAAATTGAACCCAGGTAGGCCACGTGCAAGGCAAATGCCCTTTCTGCTGTGCTATCGCACTGGCCCCAATGTTTTAAAGCATTCTTTCACTCCTGGTTTTGATCATGATAGGAATGCAATTAAAATTAATCCCAAATTGGTGGAATATGTGGATGCTGCCACCCTAACTATTATTTGGAGGAGTCTGGGAAAGAAAACCTGCACCTACTAGCTACTACTTTTTGTTCATAGCTACTGGGGTTTTTTTTTTATACAGTTTTGAATCTTATCAGACCCATTTAGGAAATAGTCTTATATGGGCACTTAACTAGATAGGACTGTAGCCAATGTGCCTGGGTCATTGGAGGCACAAATTTGTTTCTGAATATCCAATCTTTATTCTTTAAATATTTTCCTTGTTCTGTTCAATCTTTTGTTCAAAGATTGACAAAGATCCAGCTTTGATATCATGTGATAACTTTGATTGATATCCCTTAACTTTTCTAAATGTGTATAAATCATGAATTTCATTGCCTTTGGTGTTCTTTTTGTATTTTTTGTTGTTGTTGTTGTTGTTTTTGGTTTTGGTTTTTGAGCCACAACCATCGGCGCTCAGGGTTTACTCCTGGTTCTGGCTCAGAAATCGCTTCTGGCAGGCACAAGGGATCATGGGATGCTGGGATTAGAACCACGGTCAGTCATGGGTTTGCCATGTGCAAGGCAAACACCCTGCCGCTGTGTTATCTCTCTAGCCCAACCTTTGTTTATCTTCTGTGTGTGTGTTTGTTTCTTTGTTTGGGGCCACATTAGTTATGCTCAGGGGTTACTTCTGGCTCTACATCCAAGAATCACTCCTGGCGGTGCACAGGGAAGTCTTTGGGATGCTGAAATTGAACCCAGTTTGTTGGTGTGCAAAACAAGTCCATTGTACTATCTGTCTGGTCCTACCTTTGTCTGTTTTTTAAAATATATGTAATTTTTTTCTTTCCCAATGATCAGAAAATGAGACCAACGGTGTAGCCACAAATGACCAGAAGCAAGAAAAGATGTTAATTCAGAAGATGTTTTTAATGCTGGATAATAAGCGAAAGGTAGTGATTTACTTCCAGAACTTTTATCACTGAACGTGCATAATGGGCTTTAGTAAACATTTAAAATAGAGAGGAAATGATTCTTTCAGCCACTTGGCTCAGAATCCCAGTTGAGAATTAAAGGATATTGGCTTTGCTTTAAAAAAAAAAGTGTCGGGCCGGGCGGTGGCGCTGGAGGTAAGGTACCTGCCTTGCCTGCGCTAGCCTAGGACGGACCTGGTTCGATCCCCCGGCGTCCCATATGGTCCCCCAAGAAGCCAGGAGCAACTTCTGTGCGCATAGCCAGGAGTAACCCCTGAGCGTCACTGGGTGTGGCCCCCCAAAAAAAAAAAAAAGTGTCTTTGGGCCGGAGAGATAGCATGGAGGTAAGGTATTTTGCCTTTCCTGCAGAAGGTCATTGGTTCGAATCCCGGCATCCCATATGGTCCCTCAAGCCTGCCAGGAATAACCCCTGAGCACTGCTGGGTGTGACCCCCAAAAAACAAAAAAATAAGAAAAAAAATGCCTTTGAAAATCTAGTGATTAGAAATGAATCGATTTCCCTTTGTTTCTTCCTCTCCTCTTAGGAAGTCGTTCACAAGATCATAGAGTTATTGAATGCCACCGAGATGACGCAGAAAGCGCTGATCGGAGATGAGTTGGTGGAGTGGAAGCGTAGACAGCAGTGTGCCTGCATCGGAGGTCCCCCTAATGCCTGCCTCGACCAACTACAGAACTGGTAAGATGGGCGAGAGCAGATGGACAAGGACCTGGCCAGCCACAGAAACTTGGAAAATCAATTTGCAGACCGTGTTAGTTAAATGAACCTTGTCAGAACTTTGGATTCATACCAGAAGTTCTCCTGTTCATGTGGCCTAACATTGCCATTGTAGAAAAACAAACATAAGAAGCACTCGATGATGATGTGGGACCCAACCGATAACACAGCAGGTAGGGCACTTTTCTTGCATGTGTCTGGCCCGAGTTCAATCCTGGGCATCCCATATGGTCTCCCGAGTATGCCAGGAGTGATTTCTTTTTTTGTTTTGTTTTGTTTTGTTTGGGTCACACCCGGCAGCATTCAGGGGTTACTCCTGGTTCCATGCTCAGAAATCGCTCCTGGCAGGCTCGGGGGACCATATGGAATGCCGGGATTTGAACCACTGTCCTTCTGCATACAAGTCAAACGCCCTACCTCCATGCTATCTCTCCGGCCCCCTAGGAGGAATAACCCTTGAGCGCTGGTGGTGTGGCCCAAAAATAAAATAAAAAACAACCACAACAAAAAAAGCACTCGATGCCCCTTCCCACCTGCCCCCAAATCTATATTCTTTAATCAATGAATAGAATTCTCTCCCTCTAGTTGTACCTGAGGCTATTCCCTGCTCCCTCTCTTTTTTCATTTTGTTTTGTTTTGTTTTTTGGTTTGGTTTTGGGGCCAAACCCTGGGGTTCTCAGGGATTACTCATGGTTCTGTGCTCAAAATCACTCCTAGCAGGTTCAGGGGACCATATGGGATGGCAAAATCAAGCCTGGGTCCATCTCTAGTCATCTGCATTAAGGCAAATGCCCTGCCACTGTGCTATTATTCTGGCCCCTCCCTCTCCCTGGAAGGGGCAGCATTACCCACTTTGGGAAACACTGGTGCAGTTTGAAATGGTCCGGTACACCTTGCCCTGAAGACATGCAGATATAGCCTTGTTTCCTACTCTCCCCACGTCCAACATGGGCAGCTGGAGGCAGAATGCTCTTCCCTCCAGCAACCTTGTGCATGCCTTGATGATGTGTGAGAGTGTCAGGAAAATTAGTCCTTTCATGATCACTGAATTGTAGTGGAAAAATCTCATACCTTAATCCTGAGGATTGTGGAGCGTGGGTCTGGAAGCATCACTAATGTAGCAGGTCAGCCCCTGAAGAGGTTGACTGATGGAGGGATGGAGAATGAGGCCCTTTTCTTCCAGCTCGGAGCACGCGTCTGCCACCCTGTCTAGCCCACGGTTCTGAGGTGAAACGGCGGGTAAACAGCTCGCAGACAATCAGGCTCGTGGAAATATTTGCTTTATTCGGATGGACAAAACTGAAGTCCAAAGACTCAGATTCAGTTCCAGCCAGCAAAAAGCTCCTCGCCTTCCACAGACCCTTGCTCTTATAGTCCAGAGTCAGGTCCCACCCAATGGTGGGATCAGATACCAACCAATGGTGGAAGCAGAATCAGGTCCTACCCTAGGGTGGGGGCAGAATGCCAGGTCACACCCTAGGGTAGGGCACAGATTAGGGTGAGCAACATAGTAATCCCCCAAAATATTTACATACACAACAACTAACACAGGAAATAATTTACACAACATGAGGGAGATAAAAATGGGATCAGAAACTTCCACTACAAGCTATCTGCAAGGAGGCAGATTAAAAAAAAGTACTAGCAGACAGACAGGCTAGCAGTGGGACCAAAACCCATAGAACTCTCTGACCTGAGGTCTTTATTGGGGAAAAATGAGAGCCACCCCCATGGGTGGAGAACAGGTAGAAGTAGGGGGTCAATCCAGAGGTCCTTCCTACCCAAGAGGGACAAGCACGTGCAAAGAAAAAAATACCCTGAATAAAGTAAAAAACGGTTATGCCAACATTGAGCAACTTAAGTGGATGTTTTCTTCAAAGCTAAGTATCTAAAGGTATTTTTTTAGGCTTACTTGAAAGGATAGCTCTTTGGGCCACACCCAACAATGCTCAGGGTTTCCTCTGGGCTCTACACCTAGAAGCACTCCTGGAGCTGCTCAGGGGACCACATAGGATGTCAGGGACTGAACTTGAATTGGCTTCATGCAAGGCCAATGCCCTGTCTGCTGTATGTTTTTCTTCCTGTAGGTAGCTTTTGACCTAAAGTTCTGGGCTGTGCCTTCCCAGGTTCACCATCATTGCGGAGAGTCTGCAGCAAGTTCGTCAGCAGCTGAAAAAGCTGGAGGAGCTGGAGCAGAAAGTTCCCTATGAGCATGACCCATTTACTAAGAACAAGTCAGTACTGTGGGACCGAACCATCAGCCTGTTCAAGCAGCTCATTCAGAGGTAACTTAGTCTTTATTTTCCCTGGAGGAGAATTAGTTCAGTAGTAATTTGGATCAGGTAGAAGTATTTAACAGATGACATTCTAACTTTTCTTTATTTTCATCAGCATTCAGCTTTTTCAAGTTCCTGATTTATGCCCTGGGCCCTTCATTTTTTTTAGTTTGTCTTTGATTTGGGGCCTCACTGGCATTGCTCAGGGTTTCTTCCTGGTATGCACTCAAGAATTACTTTTAGCAGTGTTTATGAGCCCATAGGGATGTCAGCAATCAAACCTGGGTCAGATATGTGCAAGGCAGATGCCCTACCTGCTGTGCTATTTCTCCTACCCCGAAAGGAAATGTAATTTTTGTTTTGGTTTGGGGGCCACACCCAGCAGTGCCAGACTTAGACCTGATTCTGTACTCAGAGATCACTCCTGGCAGGCTCTGAGAACTATTTGGGGTGCTGAGGATCAAACCGGGTTGATCACTGCTTTTATTTTTATTTTTATTTTGAAGCTGCACCCAGCGGTTACTACTGGCTCTGAGCTCAGAAATTGCTCCTGGCAGGCTCAGGAGATCATACGGGATGACGGGGACTGAACCCCATTCTGTTCTAGGTCAGCTGCTTGCAAGGCAAATGCCCTATCCTCTGTGCTGTGGCTTCAGCCCCTTGTTTTATTTTTTTTTTAATAGAGGTATATCTGTATAGTTTAAATAGAGGTATACCTGTGACATTTCACTAGTTTTGGAGACCATAAGTAGTTTGATGTTTGTATATGTTGCAAACATGATTGACACTGTAAGTCTAGTGAGCAGGTAAAAAAATAAACACAATCTACTTTGTAACTAACATTTTTGTTGAATATCACAATTTCTATAAGCATTCTTTATTTTTTTTGTGCATATTAGGTTTGAAAATTTTATTCCTGACTAAAAAAACACCTTTTATTCTTCAACTTATTTTAATTTTTCAAACTATTTTTAACTTCTGCCCTTTACCTTCCGTTTCTCCTGAGAAGTAATTTTTTTTCACTGCTTTTATCTTCCTGGAAATGCTAACTTTCCTTTTGCTGGGAATTTTCAGCTCATTTGTGGTGGAAAGGCAGCCCTGCATGCCAACTCACCCCCAGAGACCGTTGGTGTTGAAGACTGGGGTGCAGTTCACCGTGAAGTTGAGGTAATACAGCAAAGAGATCCTTCTATGCATTGCCAGTCACATGCTTCCGGTCCCCAGTTTTCCCCTTAACACAGCCTGCTTTAGAGGAAGTCATTTCGCATTAGTCATTTAATTCTAACTGAGAACACCTCAGAACCTGTCACTCAGGTAAGTATCTTGTGGATCCGTGTGTACATACACCCCTTATTTTGTTCCTCATGTGATACTCACTCTAAGGAGGAACTTGAAATTGCAGAACCTCACATGGCCGGAAGTGAATGTTTCAGATATCCCATTTCCTCCCAGCCATCAGCTTATAGCAAGAGCTTTATTCATCACCCTGATAGTTGAGACACTGGGTTTAGGTGTGGGCTGAGGCCATGCCCTTTTGATTCTGGTGTGTGGCTTTGAAGCTTTCATCAGCCTCTGCCAGCTGTGTCTGATCAAATGTCTATTAACCATCCTAATAAACAGCCTAGTGTCTTCCTCCCAGAATTTTTTCCAGGTCTATATAATTCTATGACTACACCACATATTTATATAAGTATAGAGGACATACACATTTTATTCTGAAAACTAGGGCTTCTTTCTATCATCTTGTAGCCTAGCATTTCTCTATGATGATATGTTGCAGAAATGTTTTTACATGAGGACATGTGGTTTGACTTTCTCCTCTTTAAATACTCTTCTAGTGAAAAGTGGCTCTGTGCCTGTGTTCTGGGTGCTGCTAATGTCCCCCATAGGTTTCATCCCATCTGGCTACCAGTGCACAAAGCCCTGCTAGAGCACTCTGAGTTCCCAGACCTGATAGCTAAGAGGGGCCCTAGAAAACTCATAGTCTTATGGCTGCTCCCTGTGGAGTCGCCATGGGAAAATTCCCCCCACTCTGGGGTCTCCAGCTCTTCAGAAAACTGGCACACCTGTGAGTATCAGCCTCATGCTTCTTCCCAGCATCTTTCTACCCTACTCTGGAGCGATTGGAATGTGACAATCATTTTCTGAAAATGGAGATCATTTTTGTTTTTTACCAACAGGACTGATTTTGGGCACCAGAGGGATTGATCAAAGGGTCCATAGATCTATAGCTCATGCTTTGCATGTGGAAACTTCACATTTCGTTCCCAACACCATGTGACCCCCTTTAGTACTGTGTCAGGAGTAGTTCTCATGTATTGCTGAGTATGACACCATAATAAAAACAAATCCCCCCAAAACAAAAATAGATATTTTGAAACAGTCTAGTTTTGGATGGATTATAGAAGGAAATGAGTTACCCTCTCAAACTTCTGGTGGGCATTTGAATGAAGTTCAATGCTTCTATCAGTTCTGCTTTGTCTTAGTGAAGCAGATTATTTTGTTGAGTGGAACTTACTTAGAAATATGTGAGAGGAGAGTATAAGAAGAATGTGTGTTCAACAGAGAATGCAAGCTTCTCCAAAAGCAAGTAAAAATCATATTGGCAAAGCCAGTGAGATACATCTTCAAAGCAGAACATGCTTGAAGAACAAGTATCTCTTAGACCATAAGCACTAGTGTTTTCTTCTTGCAGTTCACAGCAAGGGATGTATCATACTTTTAAAATATCTTAATAGACACACAAGGATCTCAAATCAAAAATACTGGGAAAGGGTTGTGGGGTACTAAAACAAAAAGCAATAGGAAATTGGCATAATAACTTGGAATAGCTTTTCAAAATCATAATGATCTTTATTTTTATCCCCAGATTGTTGGTGAAATTGCAAGAGCTGAATTATAATTTAAAAGTCAAAGTCTTGTTTGACAAGTAAGTTACCTGCTTTTATCTAAGATATGTATCCAAATATGTATCCAGGCATGACACCGGGAATAGACTGATGCACCAGGACTGTTTGTAAATCCATCTGGACTCTGAGAGCCTCCCCAAGAGCTGATCTGGCGTACAGCAGAGGTTCACAGACTTATTGGACCTTCCATCCCCTTTTTGGAAAAAGAAAAAAGAAATCATTCGGTGCCCCCTAGAAATCTCCCCTTTTTAAGCAGGATAGCCCCCGGTTATATTCCAAACTACTGTTGACCCCCAGGAAGCAATATCTCTCCACATTGGGAAAAAAAAACAAAAGAAAAAATAATCTGTGAGCATTGGAGTTTATCATGATCAAGTCTGGAAACAACTGGCTGTTGCATTACCCCTTCTCCTAATCTCGAAGGACATTCTCATCCACACATATGGCTGCCTTTAGGCTGTCCTGATTCCTCACTTAGTTATTGGGTTGTTTCTGGAGTGAAGTTGGCAGTATTGGAGGGAACCGTCTTAGGAGCCACATACTTGTAACGTTTGGCTATTGCCATTGACACCGCATTGGAGCTCAGTCTCTTCTTTGAGTTTGTGCTCCTCGGTTTTTTTCTGTCTGTTCCAACCCCGGTTTTCTTCTACCTGGGTACTTTGGTCGCACACTCTTCATTTTGATTCAGAAGTTTCATCCAGGAGCCAGAGAAGTAGGACAGATGGCAAAAGCATTTGCCTTGCCCACTGCTGACCCCGCTTGCTCCCCAACATCACTGGGCACCAACAGGAGTGACTCCCCAGCACCACTGAGTATGTCCCCAAACCAAAATCAAACAAAAAAGTTTAATGCAGAGAAGAAAGTTGGTCTCTTTTAGTGATGATTGTCATTCACAAAATCAGGAAGTTAACGTCTGTTTTTAATTCTACGCCTCTGCTACTAATAGAGATTATTTGTGCAGAGCAAGTATGCACTAAATTGACACAGATGCCAAATCTCTCAAGATTTTTTATCTCAGAAATAAAATGTGAACTTGCTAGTTTTTCTCAACTTTTGAAATTTGAGACTAGTAAAAATAACAGAAGAGGAGCCAGAGGGATAGTACAGTGATTAAGGCATTTGCTTTGCATGCAGCCAATCTGGGTTGGATCTCTAGTATCCCATGTGATCCCCTGAACCAGCCAGGAGTGATCCCTGAGTGCAGAACCAAGAGGAATCCCTGAGCATTGCTGGGTGTGTCCCCCCAAACAATAACAAAATAATAATAATAATAATATAAATATGAATTAAGCCATTACCCCAGAAGGTCTTCTGAATTCACTAAGATCGATCATCCCCAACATTCAGCAAGTGAGTAATTTTAATGAACAACAGAGACTGTTGGGTTCCTTTCTTGTGCTCTTAGCAGTTAACTGGCTTACTCCACAAATATGCTGCAAGGTTGGTGCCTTGAGCACTGTGTAGAGTGGAGAAATTTGAGGCCCAAGGCCTTATTCTTGCCAGCACTGGTGGTTAGTTGGCTAAGGGAGGGAGTGAATGAAGGGCAGAAAACCAGCAGGTGTAGGTAGACTTTTATTGTATTCATCTTTTGTTTATACACATACTTTTATATTGTTGTTAAGGCTATTTCTATATTTCTAGTTATAAATACACATGTCTAATTAATTATATATCTTCTCTTTGCAGAGATGTGAATGAGAAAAATACAGTAAAAGGGTATGTAAATTGCTTTGCACTGAGCTGTACTATTTTGCTTGCTTGGTGCATAATTCTGAGTTTTGGAGTTTTTTACCCTATGTCTGCTCTGCCTTGTCTAGATTTAGAAAGTTCAACATCTTTGGCACACACACTAAGGTGATGAACATGGAGGAGTCCATCAATGGAAGTCTGGCAGCTGAGTTTCGACATCTGGTGAGGAGACCAGTCCCTCCACCCACTCAATGTCTTTTGGGCTGAATCTGACCTGTTTTTTTCTAGTTTCTCTGTGCATCTTGGGGAGAACACCTCTGCGGTGAACAAATTTAGAATTTGCTGCTGATTATTTCACTGGATTTTGGGAGAAGTTCAGTTTGACTGGGAACATACTGGAATAGGTTGCATAGGGAGGGGAATGGACAGGATGATAGCCCTTGGGCCCTTCTAGACTCCAGAGTATGAACATGATATCACACTTCAGAAAGACCACCCTGTTCGTGGGGCCTCACGAAGGTCATTACCTCTCTTGTTCTGTGTTTGGAACATTATTCCACACCCTTTATTCTAAGTCTCAACTTAGATTTGTAAGTGAAAATCTCATCTTTGGTAATTGCTGGTACCATTTTCTATAAGATGTTTTCTTGTTTTACAGCAACTGAAGGAACAGAAAAATGCGGGCACCAGGACGAATGAGGTGAGTGAAGTGAAGCTTCTGTTTTGTCAATGAGCTTTAACTTCCTCCTTGCAAATGGTCCCTGTCCAGTGGAATTGATGTAGCATCCCTGATGGCCAGGGACACCTCAGAGAGAGGCTCACCAGGAAAGTTCCGAGATAAGCAATTGCATATCATTAATAGCAGTTCCAGCCCACTCTGTGTGCATACTTTATGGCTTGGGTTGATTTTGCATATGACTAGATTTGGGGGAACTTTTGTATTGCTCACCTGGCCAAGGTCAAGCTGTGGAATTCCAGAGGTTTTAGGCCTAAGTGATAGAACAGTGAGGAGGGTACTTGCCTTGCACGAGGCTGATTGGGTTCAATCCCCAGCATCCTATATGGTTCTCTGAGCCCTACCAGGAGTAATTCCTGGATAACAGAGTCAGTGATCTGATTACCATGCCAACATCACTTGCCATCAGATGGGCGTTCCTGCCACTGCCTCTCCCCAGTGACGCTATCTTTTTTTTTTTTGCTTCTTTTTGACCCCTATACCCATATGGAATTATGTTTGTGAGACATTCAAAACTGAGCAGCAGTAGACAAGCTGGCTGGAGGGCCGGGGAGTGGAGATGAGTGAAGAATATTAGTCCTTGGTGCTCATAGGCTGTCCTTCCATGTTACTACCAGTAGAGGTCATGTGGAGCCGCGGAGCAGTCACCTGTCTGAAGTGCCCAGACCTTTCTTGTCTTTCTGACTTCTCAGCTTCCTCCTGTGACCAGGATCAGGGAATGGGACTGTCCCTCTCTTTTGTGAAGCTCTGATGCTCCTGAAGGATGAGTTTGCAAGAAGATACTTTTGAGAACTAGAACTTTGCTACCCAAAAACCAAGGCCCTGGGTGACTTGCCTGGCTTATTATGCCAATCAGTCTTTCTTGGAATTCATCACAACTAGGGCACATGAGCTCCACCTTCTGGTGCCCCCTCTTGTCTTAGGAGTGTAATCCACACAAGTGGGCTGGCTGAGGAGAGGGGCTGTATGTAGCTCTAAGAGTGGCCCCTTCCACTCACTGTTTGTTTCTGACAGCCGTAGGCTCAGAATGCTGAGACACTTGCAGTGATTAAATGAATGATAACTGAGAACGGACTTTCTTTGGTCTTTATAGCTGATTGTGCCCAGCTGTTTTTTGCGGCTTGGGACAGTGCTCATTCTTCTTCCCAGAGTAGCGAGATCCAAGATTGAAAGACCCTGTTTCCCCTCCCTTTCTCTCTCCAGGGTCCTCTCATTGTTACTGAGGAGCTGCACTCCCTTAGTTTTGAAACTCAACTATGCCAGCCTGATTTGATCATTGACCTGGAGGTAAGACTGCTATAATCCAGAAATCAAAAAAAAAATTTGTTTTTGCTTCTGATTGTTTAAATGTATCATATTTCAAGTTTTTGTGGAGGTTTGGTAAAGAAATTTTTTTTGTTCCAGCAGTGCTTTTGTTGGAGGATGGGGTAGGGTGGGGTGGGAGTGGGGGGTCCCAGGGTCACTCCAAATGATACTCAGCTATCTGTGCAGGACAGAAAATGCTGTACAACTCCGATGGGCAGTATCTGGTCCGAGAGATCCACATGGTGATGAGGCTCAGACATGAGGTCTCACATTCACCAGGCATGTTGCCTTCTCCTGGAACCCTGTCCATCATTTTCAGCTCATGCCACTGATATTTGACTCATTGAGACCACACCACCCATGGCTCAAACTTGAATGTGGCTTTGTTAACACAAACTGCTGGTGTCACCTTGTTAGTGGTCCAAAAAGCTATACCATGCCACTGGAACAATTTGCAAATTATCTAAGCTCTACATTCCATTTGAGAGTTTTGTTAATTTTCACTTATGAAGCCAGGAGATGTATGTCTCAGCTGTGAAAGAAAAAAAAGAAACTGCTAACAAAACCATCACTCTACCGTTTCATTCCCAAAGTCTAAAACTACGAATGCAAAATGTCTCTGTGGTTCTTAGCTTAGTTTGAGGCTGCAGAGGTGTGGGATGAAGGGGCTGTTGTGTGATTCAAGTGATGTTATAGTCTCTGTCATCTTGCAGACGACCTCCTTGCCTGTTGTGGTGATCTCCAATGTCAGCCAACTGCCTAGCGGCTGGGCCTCCATCCTGTGGTACAACATGCTGAATTCGGAAACCAGGGTATGAAAATCACACCTGCTTTCTCATCCAGGGCACAGTGAAGACCGTTGTTTTAATGTCTCCCTATCTGGAATGTCCCCTATGGGCTAAATGTTGAGGGAATTTTTGAGGCAGAGCTGCTAAGGAGTCATTTTTTTTTTTTGTTTTGGGGTTACACCTGGCAGTGCTCAGGGGTTAGTCCTAGCTCTATGCTCAGAAATCGCTCCTGACAGGCTCGGGGGACCAAATGGGATACCAGATTTGAACCACTGACCTTCTGCATGAAAGGCAAACGCCTTACCTCCATGCTATCTCTCCAGCCCCTAAGGAGTCATTTTTAACATCATAATTTGCATAATAGGATTGCAGTAGTGTTCAAGTTTGTGCAGTGATGTATAGTATTACTGCCTGTAATCCGAGTACCCATGATCCTGCCTCACTCTCCCTTTGTCACCTCTGGTTCCACTTTTTTTCTCCTCATACACCCTATTACTTCCTGATTGACTGGAGTGATACCACTTGCTGTTAAGATTCTTGAGTGATTCTGGAGAAGGAAACTGTGTGCACGATAGAAATGAGCCTTTGGGCCTGAGCACAGCTGATGCAGGTTCTGTCCCCGAAATCCCATATGATCCCCTGAGCCTGCCAGAAGTAATTCCTAAGCACAGATCCAGGAATAGCCCTTGATCACTGCTGCTGTGTTTTGGTATTGACCAAACCCCTCCCCCCAAAAAAAGAAGGAAAGAAAGGAAGGAAGGAAGGAAGGAAGGAAGGAAGGAAGGAAGGAAGGAAGGAAGGAAGGAAGGAAGGAAGGAAGGAAGGAAGGAAGGAAGGAAAAAGAAAGAAGCCTTATGATACAGACTTGATAACGATTTAAAGCATTTTCATGCGGACAGAGATAGTACAGCATGTAAGGCACTTTCCTTACATGTGGCTGACCCTGGTGCATTGCCTGGCATCCCATATGGTTCACCCAGAACTGCCAGGACTGATGCTGAGTCAGAGCCACGAGTAAACCCTCAGCATTGCCAGGTATGGCTCCCAAATGAAACAAAACCAAAAAATATTTTTCTGTACAAAGTGAGGTCAGAAAATATTCTATGGGGCCGGAGAGATACATGGAGGTAAGGCATTTTGCCTTTCATGCAGAAGGATGGTGGTTCAAATCCAGGCATCCCATATGGTCCCCTGTGCCTGCCAGGTTCGATTTCTGAGCCAAGCCAGGAGTAACCCCAGCACTACCTGTGACCCAAAAACAAACAAACAAAAAAGAAATTATTCTATACATAATATGGAAGAAGTTCTGATAGGAAGGAAGAAAGGAGAGAGAGTAAAAAAGAAGAGAGAGGAAGGAGGAAAGAAGGAAGGCAGCAAGCAAACAAATAACATTAATAATATTTATTAAAAAAGAGCTGGGGCTCTAGGTCAGTCGGGAGGGCATTTACCTTGCATATGGCTGACCCAGATTCAATTCCCAGAATTCTGTATGGTTCGCCGAGCCTGCAGGAGTGTTTCCTGAGTGTAGAGCCAGGAGAATCCCTACTGATGCCATGGGGTATAGCCCAAAAATCAAAATAAATTAAATTTAAAAATATATAAATAAAAAGAACAAAGATAATATAAAGGTATACATCTGCTTAACAAGCAGCTTCCATTTTTTAAATGTGGAGGTAGCTACTCATTATTGATTAATTATAGTAAATTCTCAGAATTCACAGCCCCTGAATTTCATAAATTCGCTGTAATACTGCACTAGTGATTAGTGAACTATTTGTTTTTAGGGATGATTCAAGATGAAATTTCTGAACTTCGCTCACAAGCTTTTTGTCAGCCAGTCAATATATTTAACCTTGTCTCTGTGCCTTTCTAAAGATCTGGGACCATAGTGATAGCACTGCAATAGGGTGTTTGCATTGCATGCTGCCGACCTGGGATGGGCCCAGGTTCCGACCTGGGATGGGCCCAGGTTCCATCCTCCTCATCTGATGTGGTCCCCTGAGCCTGCCAGGAGTGATTTCTGAGTGCAGAGCCAGGAGTGACCCTTGAGCACTACTGGGTGTGGCCCTAAGACAGACAAACACACACACAATTATCCATGTGTGTGTGTGTGTGTGTGTGTGAGAGAGAGAGAGAGAGAGAGAGAGAGAGAGAGAGAGAGAGAGAGAGAGAGAGTTCATCAGCACTGAACTCTTAACTCCTGCTTGAGCACAGCATTTGTTTTTTTTGTTTTGTTTTGTTTTGTTTTTTGGGGGGGACACCTGTTTGATGCTCAGGGGTTACTCCTGGCTAAGTGCTCAGAAATTGCCCCTGGCTTGGGGGGACCATATGGGACGCTGGGGGAGCGAACCGAAGTCCTTCCTTGGCTAGTGCTTGCAAGGCAAACACCTTACCTCTAGCGCCACCTCGCCAGCCCCAAGCACAGCATTTGTAATGCATGTATGTTCTTTAGAAAATATTCAAAGTATTCAAGTTAGAAATATTGGGCCATGGGGCCGGAGAGATAGCATGGAGGTAAGGCGTTTGCCTCTCATGCAAAAAGGTCATCGGTTCGAATCCCGGCATCCCATATGGTCCCCCGTGCTCGCCAGGAGCGACTTCTGAGCATGGAGCCAGGAGTAACTCCTGAGCACTGCCGGGTGAGACCCAAAAACCAAAAAAAAAAAAAAAAAAGAAATATTGGGCCATACTGGATCACTGTCTTGTGGTGTAAAACAGTGATCTCACCTAGTGAAATCTCCAAGGAAAAGCCACACCCAGGCCTGTGCATTGCATAGCTTTGAAAAGGGCTCGTTGAGAGCTGGAACTAAAGAAAGTCTTACTCACGGGCCTGGAGAGATAGCACAGACGCCTTGCAAGCAGCCGATCCAGGACCAAAGGTGGTTGGTTTGAATCCCGGTGTCCCATATGATCCCCCGTGCCTGCCAGGAGCTATTTCTGAGCAGACAGCCAGGAGTAACCCCTGAGCACTGCCGGGTGTGGCCCAAAAACCAAAAAAAAAAAAAAAAAAAAAAGTCTTACTCTGCTTGACACCAGCTACCAGCGTGAGTGTTGGGCCACTCTGATTTACCTCTGCTCTGTGTACTGCATGCCCAAGAAAGACTGCAAAAGTACCACGAATATGGATTTTAGGGGTTCCAAGTAAATGTAGGTGAGCAGGCGAATTTCCAAACGTAAATGTGTCATCATCAGAACTGTACCGGGGACAACTTTAGAGCATTTGCAGACAGGAGAATGAACTTTGGAACACGCCTTTGTTTGCATGCCTCGCTCATGACTGGTGGCCCTGCCTTGGCTCTTAGCTGTTGTTGCTGTGTTTTTCTTTCTAGAATCTGTCCTTCTTCCTGAACCCCCCATGTGCACGCTGGGCCCAACTGTCAGAGGTGCTGAGCTGGCAGTTTTCTTCTGTCACCAAGAGAGGTCTCAACATGGACCAACTGAACATGCTGGGAGAGAAACTTCTGGGTATGAGCATGTTAACTGTTCATTGCGTTAAAACTTGCCATTTATGAAAATATTTCTTTTTGTTCCTTTCCCTTTTACATTTCTCATTTGCTTAAGGTAGTAAATGGTGCATGCTATTGGTTTTTCCAGTACTGCTTTTGGTGTGTGTGTGTGTGTGTTGTGTGTGTGTGGTGTGTGTGTGTGTGTGTGTGTGTGTGGAGGGGTGGAGGGGTAGGTGAAGGGGTGGAGGGAAGCCACACCTGGTTGTGCTAAGGAGACCTACTCCTGGCTGTGTGTTCAGGGAATTGTTCCTAGTGGTGCTTGGAGAACCATCTGCAGTGCCAAGCATGGAACCAGGGTGAGCTACATACAAGGCACACTCCTCACCCTTTCGACCATTCACTCTGGTTCCTTCCATCAGCAGCTTCTGTTTGTTTCTTTTGACATGCCCAAAGGTGCTCAGGGGTTATTCTTACTCTTGGCTCTGCATTCAGGCATCACTGATGATGGTGCTTGGGAAATCTTAAGGCATGCCAGGGATCAAACCAGGTCAGTTGCATGCACTTCCAGTGCCCTATCTTCTGGCCCCCTGCAACAGCTTCTTACATTAAGTGAGCACAACCCCTCACCTTGCAAAGAGAGATAGAAGAGTAGGATTTATCATTTCCCTTGACCTCACATTAGCATCACTAATAGGGCACCTAATTTTTTTCATGGAGGAGAAACAGGTGATTTGTGGCTGAATTTTGTTTTTGTTTTTGTTTTTTTTTGGGGGGGGGCACACCCGGAAGCACATCTGGCTCTTCACTCAGAAGTCACTCCTAGCAGGCTCAGGGGACCATGTGGATTCCCAGTGATTGAACCCAGGTTCATTCTGGGTTGGTCACATATAAGACAAATGCCCTATATCTCCGGCCCTGAAGTAAGATCCTTGATGAGAGGGACCATGTCTTATTAAGCTTGTGGTTGATGTTAGTGCCGGACATGGTTGGTGAAGGCCTGGGAGCTTCCCCCTGGAGGACCTGTTTAGTCTGGATCAGGAGCCCCAGGATGAGGACATAGTATTCACACCCAGAAGATGTCCCTTGACCAGCAGTCCGCCTGATGTCGTGGGCTTTTGACATCAAGCAGATCAAAGCAAACTAAAAAGACTTGCTAGTCTCAAGGCCAGCTTTTCAGTGAGAGGATTATTTTTGGAAATAAGTTCAAATGTTTTGAAGCATTTGAACTCTTCAAAATTTTGTCTGGGTTTGCTTTCCATGTGTCTGACCTCTCAGACATGAGGTGTGTCTTCCCAAGCAGACAGCTCTGGGCAGTGCCTTCACTTCCAGCTGGGCCCAAGTGTGCCAAAGTCTAGAAAATGGGGGTCAGCAATAGTATAGAGGGTAAGGCCAGATCCCTGGTATTTTACCACTAGGAATGACCCCTGAGCACTGCCAAGTATGGTCTAGCACCTACCCTCACAAAGAAAAAGGTATAGGAAAAAGAAGTGTAGCTGTTGGAAAAATGAAGTCACGAAATTTGCTTATACATAGATGGATTTGGAGACTATTTTGTTGAGTGAAATAAGTCAAAGGGAGAGAAATAAGCACAGAATAGTCTCACTCAGGTGTGGGATTTAAGAACAATTAAAGATCATAAATAATAACACCCAGAGACAGTTAGAAATGAGGGCTGGAAATGAGGCCCATGATAACAAGCTTATCACAAAGAGTGGCAAGTGGGGCCGGAGAGATAGCATGGAGGTAAGGCGTTTGCCTTTCATGCAGGAGGTCATTGGTTCGAATCTGGTTCGAATCCCGGTGTCCCATATGGTCCCCGTGCCTGCCAGGAGCAATTTCTTTTTTTTTTTTTTGGTTTTTGGGCCACACCCGGTGACGCTCAGGGGTTACTCCTGGCTATGCACTCAGAAGTCGCTCCTGGCTTGGGGGACCATATGGGACGCCGGGGGATTGAACCACGGCTAGCGCAGGCAAGGCAGGCACCTTACCTTTAGCGCCACAGCCCGGCCCAGCAATTTCTGAGCCTGGAGCCAGGAATAACCCCTGAGCACTGCCGGGTGTGACCCAAAAACCACAAAACAAACAAACAAACAAACAAACAAAACAAAAACAAAGAGTGGCAAGTGCAGTTAGAGAAATAACTACACTAACAGCTACCATGACGTCAACAGAGAGAGAGAGAAAAATACAATATACAATGCCTATCTTGAAGACAGGCAGAGGGTGAGCAGAGGTAAGAAATGAAGGGGACAATGATGGCGGGAAAGTTGTACTGGTGAAGGGGACTGTGCATTTTATGGCTGAACCCCAATTACAAGCATGTTTGTAGCCATGGTGCTTAAAAAATTAATTATTAAAAAAGAAAAAGTGGAGAGAGTAAAGAAATCCTGCCGTAACTTATTTGTGACCCTTTTTGAGAAGAGGTCTGGTTAATGCCTGGACCACTCCTGTTGGTGGAGATGGTGGTCCACAGGTTGCCTGTCTTTTATTTCCCTTGCTTTGGGGGTTTGCATCCACTTAGAGGAGCTCATGGCCTTTTGGAGAAGAGGCGAGATGAGCACATACTTCCTAGTTAACCTAAATATGTGAAGTGAAGTGCTGGTCACATCAGTGAACCCCATCTTTTTTTTTTTTTTTTTTTTGGTTTTTGGGCCACACCCTGTGACGCTCAGGGGTTACTCCTGGCTATGCGCTCAGAAGTTGCTCCTGGCTTCTTGGGGGACCATATGGGGCACCGGGGGATCGAACCGCGGTCCGTCCTAGGCTAGCGCAGGCAAGGCAGGCACCTTATCTTCAGCGCCACCGCCCGGCCCCAGTGAACCCCATCTTAATTTGGGCTCTTGGAAAGCTGCAGAGTCTGTGAAAAAGGAGGGTCCTTGGGGGAGGCAGGAGAGGTGGCAGGGATAGGCTCAGAGTAGCCCTCTTCATCCACACTCATCTGTCTGAGAATATGGACCAGGAACAGACCATTTTCCTTTTGTTGGCTCTTTCACTGGTGAACGGCTCCAGGAACAGCTTTTCCAGACAACGCTTCCAGAAATCCACTTCTGCTTCCTGAACAAGCTTGTTTTTCTTTGCATAGGTCCTAACGCCAGCCCTGAAGGTCTGATTCCGTGGACAAGGTTCTGTAAGGTGGGTATCCTCAGGGTCTACTGCTCTGAGTTCTTTTGGCTCTTCTCTCTAGAAGTGCTTCCTGTTTCTCAATGTGAAGTGACTTCTATGTGTGCATGTGCATGCATGCATGCATGTGTGTGTATGTTGGCATGTTTCTTATACCCCTAGGCCAATTTGTATACTGTCCTTCAAGCACAGAAGGTTGGCCTCCAAGTGTGAGTCTAACAGGAAGTGCCTACCTTCAAAATAACGCCCTTTTCCATCTGGATTGAGTCTTCCCTGCACTTTTAGCAGGCGCCTTGCCTGGCAGCCTTGTCATCTCCCAGCCGTGAATGATGTGCTCGGGGCCTTGGGTGCACAGCCTGGCAGCCACCAGATAAAGGAAGCAGTTGGAGGGGATAATGAGGCCCCCACGGGGTCACTAGACAGCGTTGTCAAGCTGACTCTCCTAGAGTTGACAAGGGCAGGAGCAGCTATTGTTCCATGATTCACTCTGGGGGGGTCAGACCCTGGTTGCTTTGCCACTGTTTGGAGAGGGAAGCAGAGCCTGGCCCAGGAAACAGGGAGTTCAGTGTGGGAACCCAGATAAGAGAAAAGGAGGGGGCCTTCTTCCCTTGGATAGCTGACAATTTTTCTTGTCAAATTTTGTCAATTCAAATATGTTGGCCTGGGAGGCTTGGTATTTTCTTCTCTTGGATTTCTTCCATACCTGATAACTGTATTTATGTTCTTGCAGGAGAACATCAACGATAAAAATTTTTCTTTCTGGCTTTGGATTGAAAGCATCCTTGAACTCATTAAGAAGCACTTGCTGTCGCTCTGGAATGATGGGTAAAGACCCTTCTGGTGTCTCTTTGAGATATGCTTGAGCTCACTTTCTCCAAGGAGACACCCAGCCAGGTCTGATCTGAATTTCACTGTCTATAGGACTAGTCCATCACAGAGCTGTGGGGTTCTAAACTGTGGAACCATAGTTCAACCCAAAGGTTGAATTTTTGAAGACTATGTTTTGCACTGCATAGGTGTCTTCAGAGATTAACTAGACAAGTGAGCCCAAAAAGCCTTGCATGCTGCTGGTGTGTGCATTATTGTCATTCATTTTACCAGAATTTTTCTGAGCACCTCCAAGGAAGGAGGATCAAAACTTTTTAACTTCAAAAATGGTATTTTTAGGGGCCAGAGGGATAACACAGTGGGTTGGATGTTTGCCTTGTATGCAGCTGACTCAGGTTTGATCCCTGGTATCCATAAGCCTGCCAGTAGAGTCAGGAGTGCCACCAGGTGTGGTCCTAAAACCAAAAAAATAAATAAATAAAAGGGTGTTTTAGTCACAAGACCAGTTGCTATTTCAATGACTTTAACTTTATTTAAAAAAAAAAAAAAACAGTGCTCCACAAAGAAACTATATGGACTGACCCTTTCACTCCACTATAAAAGATACATATATTAGATATTCCAGGGCTTTTAAAATCAGCTAGTGGAAATAAGTATTCAGTTACATAGCCAGTTAGTTATTTGGCCATTCTGAAGCAGCGTTGCTGGCACTATGAGAATGGTTCTATTGGCTTTGGCTTATGTGTGAAGTGAAATGCCTTTGAAAGCACCTGTTAAAAGAGTTTTGGAAGCATCTAAAATTGTCTGGACTGGAATCTGAGCGATAGCATAGTAGGTAGGGCATTTGCCTTGCATGCAGCCAACGGGGTTCAATCCTTAGCATCCTATCTCACTCCTGAGTACCCAGAATGACTTCAAGCACAGAGCCAGGAGTGACCCTTGATCACTGCCAGGTGGTGGGCCCGAAAATCATAAATATAATAATCATAATTAATAATAATAAATATAAATAAATATAAATATAAATAATAAATAAATAAAAATGGATATTTTAGTCTGAATGTTCTCCTTGGGTCGTGGAACAGCCGCTTCTGGTTTATAAGCACATGACATCAGCACCCAGAGGGACCCTCAGAGTGCCCTATGGATGTTCCTTCCTACAGGTGCATTGTGGGCTTCATCAGCAAGGAGGCAGAGCGAGCACTGCTCAAGGACCAGCAGCCAGGGACCTTTCTGCTGCGCTTCAGCGAGAGCTGCCGAGAGGGCGCCATCACCTTCACATGGGTGGAACGGTCCCAGAGTGGAGGCGGTAAGTCCAGCCCAGATCTGAGTGTCCTGACCCAAAGTGTCCCTTGTCACGGCAGAGTTGTTACACATCTTAATAGTATTCTGTATGGCCGAATATTGCCCCCAAGGTGGTTTAGTAGTAAGTCGTTATTTTGCTTTGCTCTTTTGTTTCTTATTTTTGTGTGTGTGGTTTTGGGGACCACATCAAGCTGTGCTCAGGGTCTGCTTGACTCTTCTCCCAAAGATCACTTCTGGCAGGGCTCAGGGGACCATATGAGGTCCTGGGGATCACACCTACATCAGCCATGTGCAAAGCAAGTGCCCTATTCACTGTACTATCACTCCAGCTCCCCTAGAATACATTGCTGTTTTTTATTAAAGTAATACTGCACATTTTAAATAAAAGCTTCATATGATGGTCACACACCCATCTTGAAGTGGAGGGATCACTGATGAGAGTCTAGGGTCACACCTAGCAGTGCTCAGGCTCTGTGCTCAGGAATGATGCCTAGTGCCACTCAGAGGATTAGATGTGATGCCCGAGATCAAACTGGAGTTACAGCCAGTACCAACTATAGGCAATATAAGCATCATACCTCCTGTTCTGTCTCCATGGCCTGGAGACAGCTTGATTTTGGTTTGGGCTCACACCCAGCGCTGCTCAAGAGCTACTCCTGGTTCTATGATCAAGAAGTCACTCCTTGGTGTGTGTGTGTGTGTGTGTATGTGTGTGTGTGTGTGTGTGTGTGTGTGTGTGTGTGTGTGTGTGTGTGTGTGTGTGTGTGTGAAGAAGTCACTCCTCACTGGCTCAGGGGACCATTGAGGATCTAGAGGTTGGCTGCATGTGAGGCAAGCACTCTACTATTTCTCTCCTCTCTCCCTGCTCTACTGTCTCTCCAGCCCAAGTTGTCTTTTTTTTGAGGGAGTTGTTTCAAAATAATTTGGTCTGTAATCTGTGAGAATTGAGCCATGAAACATGGTACGCTAACAGAGAATGTGCTTATGACATGAAATTGCAGATCCTATACTGAATCTCCCATGGAACTGCCCAGCATAGAATTTAATCCAGCCCTCTTTGAATAAAATATTGGGAGTCCTGCCTGGGAGTCCTGCAGAGCCCACAGTTGGCCTGAGAAAAACTTGGGTTTGGTCTCTGACTCTGTTCAGGCTGGAGCGCACAGGTGGTCCTGTCAGGCTTGTTCTCTGTAGGTGAGTGAAGAGAGGCAATGAGATTGCTCACAGGCTTGCGGAACACTGCAGTGCAGGCTCTCATGGGTGATCCACAGAGAAGGGCATACAAGATGGGGTGGGATGGGGACCATCCAAGGGGGTGCTGGGAGTAGTACGGCCTCCCACTCTCCCTTGAGATGTATTTGTGGGGCTCTTGCCTTGCACACTGCCAACCCAGGTTCAGTCGCTGGCATTCCATATGGTCCCCTGAGTTCACCAAGAGCGACCTCTGAGCTCCAAGTCAGGAATGAGCCCTGAGCAGTGTGGCCATTTTAATTCTTTCTTCCTGATCCATTTGGGTTTCTAGTTAACCAAAGGAGTCCATAGCTGAAGCACTTCCTCTAAATTTTGGTGTTAGGAAGAGTTCCCAGGATAGATAAGGAGCCACAGAGATGAGAAAAATGATAAGAGAAACTTGTGACTTCTCATCGCTGCTTATTGTTTGAAAGAAGTGGGGGTGAGATGGGGGAAGGACACTGTGTAGCTTCAGTGAAGTTTACCCTTTTATCTTTATTTTTATTCATTTCATTGTATTTATGTGGGGTTCTCCCCCATGCTGCAGGCTCAGTGCTAGGATCTGAGGCTGTAAAACTGCTAAGCACTGGCACAGGGATTACCAGGCCCACTCTCTCAGTGCCCAGAGACCATGTAGGTTGTACTAGGGGGTCTAACAGTGGTTGGTATGTCTGCCTTAACCTCTCTCTGGACAGTCACCTTGCCAGGTTTTGCTTCTTGTACCTGCAGATTTGGACCCTGGGCTCATGTGCATGGCAAATGCTGTACCACTGAACAATATCTCTAGCCCCCTTTTTTTTATTTTTTGTTGTGTGGGGGCTTCTTAAGAAGTCAGGAGCTTGAAGTTGGGAGCCAGTCCAGGGTCGTCCACTTGCAAATTGTCTGCTCTCCATACTCAGGCCACATCCAGAGGCCTTTCCATGCTTTCAGTGAAAGATGAAACAAGTTGGACCATGTTTCCTCTGTCTTTATTTGTCTCCAGATTAAAAACTGGAGCCCAGGAATTGACCTGTGCAGGCTGGCATCTGCCCTTTCCATATCTCCTCTGGGGCTAATTCTTTCAGGAGTTTGTTGGGTCTGAACATACTGGCAAAGAGGAAGAAACTCGCTTGGCAACTGAAAGTTCTAGCAGGAGGGAGTCAGGTGTCCATGGGGTCTGAGGTTCTAGAGCAGTTGGCATGTGGGCATTCCAGTCATGAGTGCAATTACTTATGAAGTGGGATTTGAGGGGCCGGAGCCATAGCACAGCAAAAAGGGCGTTTGCTTTGTATGCAGCCAACCTGGGTGCAATCCTCAACTTCCCGTACAGTCTACTGAGCCCACCAGGAGTGATTCCTGTGTGCAGTACCAGGAGTAACACCTGAGCATCACTGGATGTGGCTCAAATAGAACAAAGAAAGTGCAATTTGAATTATACCTGAGAATTAAGAAGGAATTAATTGATCCAGTTCATTACATGGGTTTCTAGGAAAAAGTAGCAAATAGGATTTTTTGTTGTTGTTGCTTGGAAAGTTCTGCATTCTTATCTTTTATTTTCAGTTAAATATGTTTATTTTTAGGGACTGAGGAGATAGTATAGTGGGTAGGGAATTTGCCTTGGCACATGGCTCACTTGTGTTTGATCACTGTCACCCTATATGGTCCCTTGAGTACTGCTCTAGGAGTAATCCCTGAGCACAAAAGCCAGAGAGGAAGCCTCTGAGCATTTCTGGGTGTTGCTCCAAAATAACACAATAATATTTTTAATATAAAAAGAAAATTAAAGAATTTACGTTTCATGAATTCAGTCTAAGTCTCAGGCTTCCATAATCTCTTCAATCAATCTTATCTGCCTGTGTGAGGCCACCAATGAAGAGGCAGGTGACCTGGTGTCTAATAACCCCTGTGGACCTGCTGGACAAAACTAAAGCAGTAGCTGCCAGTGCAGTATTATTGCACCTGATGACAACCTGTGCTGTAACAACCAGCTTTCCACTCTATCAGGATAATTCTTATTTGATGGTACTTGTCACTCATTGGATGGAAGCACCTTTGAATTAAAGCATCTTTTGACTGGTGTCTAATCCTACCTGTTCTCCACCCCAGAGTGTGGTCTTTTGCTTCTAATAAAGCCCTGGGTCTGGGAGAAACAGCTTGCAGATTCAGGTCTTCCATGCTTGTTAGGAGCAGAAGGCTTGTTATGGAAGATCCTGAACCCGTTTATCTCCATAGTCGTCTGTGGATTATTACCTGTGTCATCAGAAGTGCGTCTCTCCAATTCCCTGGGATTGGGCCATGAGGCTTCTGCTTCAGCCTGTAGTGTTCTGGCTATGTTGTTCCTAAAGGGGCCCTCCTGGGCAGTGCTCAGGCAATTCTCAGCCATCCAGGACATTCACTGATGCCAATTGAGGTTCAGGGGGTGTAGGGCTGCTTGTTCTCTGCACCCCAGAGACCACCTGGTTCATGACTGCTGTCGGGGCCTTTCGGGGCTACTTCCTAAGTAAAATAGCGATGAAGTAGTGCAGTATATTCTGGTCCCTGCTGTGGTCTTTCTCTGCAGGAGCCTCCAGTCTATAAACACTGCCATGCTTGCTTTCTCTCTGGATAGGGCTGCAGGTCCTGGGCTCAACCTGGCTTCTCTTCTTTGCAGAGCCTTACTTCCATGCGGGTCGAACCCTACACCAAAGAAAGAACTTTCTGCTGTGACTTTCCCTGACATTATCCGCAATTAGCAAAGTCATGGCCGCAGAAAGATATCCGGAGAATCCTCTGAAGTATCTGTATCCAAACATCGATTAAAGACCATGCCTTTGGGAAGTATTACTCCAGGCCAAAGGAAGGTAAGTGGAGAGACAAGCAGGTGTATGTCCCTAACACAGAGGGGGCCACAGTGTGGTGACACCTGGGGGCTGGAGGTCTCAGCACCATCATCAGACAGAGGTTTCCCAGAGGCAGAGTTAGTTACACACCTGCACTTTGTAGGTACAGGGCAGCTGAAGTTCTCTCTGTGATGTTATTACTCAGTGGCCTCATTTTGATTAGTGAAAGAGGCATATATTGGTTTTTTGGGCCAGACCTGGCAGTTTTCTCTTTTTCTTTCTTTCTTTCTTCTTTTCTGTTTCTTCTTTCTTTCTTTCTTTCTTTTCTTTCTTTTCTTTCTTTCTTTCTTTCTTTCTTTCTTTCTTTCTTCTTCCTTCCTTCCTTCCTTCCTTCCTTCCTTCCTTCCTTCCTTCCTTCCTTCCTTCCTTCCTTCCTTCCTTCCTTCCTTCCTTCCTTCCTTCCTTCCTTCCTTCCTGTCTGTCTTTCTTTCTGTCTTTCTTTCTTTCTTTCTTTCTTTTCTTTCTTTCTTTCTTTCTTTCTTTTCTTTCTTTCTTTCTTTCTTTCTTCTTTCTTTCTTTCTTTTCTTTCTTTTTTCTTTCTGTCTTTCTCTCTTTCTTTCTTTCTTTCTCTCTCTCTTTCCTTCATTCCTTTCTTTCTTTCTCTCTCTTTCTTTCTCTCTTTCTTTCTTTCTTTCTTTCTCTCTCTCTCTCTTTCTTTCTTTCTTTCTTTCTGTCTTTCTTTCTTTCTGTCTTTCTTTCTTTCTGTCTTTCTGTCTGTCTTTCTCTTTTCTTTCTTTCTTTCTCTTTCTCTTTTTTTTCTTTCTTTCTTTCTTTTCTCTCTCTTTCCTCTTCCTTCTTTCTTTCTCTCTCCTCTTTCTTTCTTTCCTTCTCTCTTTCCTTTCTTTCTTCTTTCTTCTCTTTCTTTCTTTTCTTTCTTCTTTCTTTCTTTCTTTCTTCTTTCTTTCTTTCTCTTTCTTCTTCTTTCTTCTTTCTTTCTTTCTTTCTTCTTTTTCTTTTTGGTTTTGGGTCACACCTGCAGCACTCAGGGGTTACTCCTGGCTCTATGCTCAGAAAATCAATCCTGGCAGGCTCGTGGGACTATATGGGACGCCGGATTCGAACCATTGTCCTTCTGCATCTAAGGCAAATGCCTTACTGCTGTACTATCTCTCCGGCCCCCAGAACCGACAGTTCTTAGGGGTTACTCCTGGTTCTGTGCTCAGAAATTACTCCTGGCAGACTTGGGGGACTATATGGGATGCAGGACTCGAACCCAGGTCTGTTTCCGGTTGCCTGCATGCAAGGCAAATGCCCTACTGCTGTGCTACTGCTCCAGCCCCGCAATATTTTTTTAAGTGGGCTTTTCTGAATGGTATCTCTACAGAGAAGTTGTAAATAATGTATTCTTTTGGTTGGGAGATACCTAGTGAACAAAATGAAATGAAATCTTACTTGGGAAGAATTGGGGGGGAAGCAGTTTTGAAAAGCCCATCACTAGTCTGATGTTTTTATGAAAAGAAAAGTTGAGACCACTGTGGCCAACTGATTTTTGCCAGTTTGGAGGCATTAAAATGAAGGAACTGAAGCAGAGAGATGGAATGCATGCTCTGCCTGCAGGGACCCCAGGTTCCATCCCTGGTACCACATGGTCCCCTGAAGACCACCAGGTGTGTCCTCTCCCTTCAGAGGAAACTGATGCCTAAGAGAAGTAAACAGTTTAGTCAGGATGACTCAGTTAATGCTTAGATTTGACTGTAATTTAAGGCCCAGATTAGAAATCTTAGGCCTCCATCTTCAGTGACTTAGTACTTAAAAGAGTTGAGGTTGGGGCCTGAGCTATAGTACAGCAGGTGGAGCATTTGCCTTGTACCTGGCCAACCTGGGTTTGATCTCTGGCAACCCATATGGTCCCCTGAGCATCACCAGGAATAATTCGTGAGTACAGAGCCAGGCGTCACCCCTGACCACCACTGGGTGTGGCCCAAAAAATACAAAAAGGGAAAAGAAAAATAAAGGAGGTGAGGATAACTGAACACACCAGCACGACATATCAGGGTCAGAAATGTCAGTGTTAGCGCAGAGACTTTGGGGGAGAAGTTTCCCCCAGTTGACCCTGACAGCTGTGTGCCAAGCACCCACCAGCATGAACCACCGAAGCACAACTTTGTGACTCAGTCAGGGAGCTGAGAATTCCTTTTAACATACCAAAACTCTAGCCTGAATGAGGAGGATAAACTGTTGGTTAGAGGAAATAGTGGGCGTGTGATTTCTAAGAGTCTGCAATGTGTTTGCTTGTAGCATCCGAACCAATGGAGCTTGACGGCCCTAAAGGAACAGGATACATCAAGACCGAATTGATTTCTGTGTCTGAAGTGTAAGTGAACACGGAAGAGTGCCAGGTCTCAACTCCTCAGCCAGCCTGCTCTGGGCTGGGGCCTGTGGAAGAGGCTCAGACTTTACTTTTCTGTTGTCATTGCCTTGCTGCCATTCCCAATTGGACTTGTTTAAAAAAAGTGTTTTACTGCCTCCATAAGAAAGAAAAAATACCCACACCCTCAAAAATCCCCTAAAAGTTGTATTTAAGGTCTATAAATTCCCCCTCAAGTTGATATTTTGGGAAAAAAGAAAGTGTAAATAAAATAATCCAAAAAAGTTTGATCAGAGTGGGCCAGTAGTTCTTTTCAATTGAAACAAGGCCAGAGTAACCATAGAGATACTTTTTTTTTCCTGCTTGCTTTTATTTTGTTGTTTCATTTCATAAAAGGTAGAAAATAAATTTGGAAAAGTCATGGTCAGTTATTTGGCCTGCAGCAGTGTCTTGAGGTGCACGGATGTAGCCTTCATGTAAAACCACTCTGGAGCACCTTTATCTGCATACAAACCTCAAGGTAGGGATGAGGGAGGGACCTCCCAGAGTTCCTGTGGGTGCTTTATGGGCCAGGGGTACGCCCCAAGACCTTATCACCCAGGGGAAGAGGCACGGGACCCTGGGACGTACTCCTCAGGCTTCTGGAGTGTTCTGTGCTTCCAAGGGGCAGGGCTGGGGATACAAACCTCCCGGGACCTGTACTTTGTTCCAGGTATCTTCCATTCGGACCGCAGTAAAAGGTGAAATTACCCAGTCTGCAGGGCCCAGTCTGCACCCAGCTTGTGGAGTCCCGTGGCTAACTCCCCGCTTCTCCTCTCTCCTCATTTCAGCCACCCTTCTCGACTGCAGTCCACAGACAACCTTCTCCCCATGTCTCCTGAGGACTTTGACGAGGTATCCCGGATAGTGGGCAATGTGCCGTTGGACATGGTAAGTGCTGGGCCTGGGTGTTAGGGGCAGACTATGGACTTGGAGAGACAGGAAAGGGGGCTTGGATGTGCTGGGGTGAACAGGAGCCTGCTATGCTCTGAGGAGGGTTTTTCATTCTTGCCATTTCAAATACCCTACATCCTCCCGTGGCCCTTTAAAGTTGTTTGCTATGTCTAGGGATTGACATAAAACATGATGTCCATTATCTGTTAAGGAATTCAGGGTTCTCAGCTTGGAAAATGTTTCCCTTTGCCCTGTTATTTCAGCACCCATCTGGGTGAAAGAATGTTATTTTTAGGAAGGGAAGGGGCTCCTGGTCACAGGCAGTTCTAGTAATTACATGCTGTCAGCAGAGCAGCAACTCATGGCTCAGCCTTTTCGTTTGTGGATAGATTTGTACCATGAGCACTCACAGCTGAGCTGTGACGGGCTGGTTCTGGGTGCATTCAACACCTAGGACCAGTGAAACAGCTCAGGAACATCCCTGTTTTTGGTAGCTGTGCCTGTGGCCTTTTTTTGCCCATCAGTCTGGAATCCTTCATGCTAAAATCTTTTTTAGGTTGATCCCCTTTTTACTGAGGCTAATTTTAAGCTCTTTTCTACATGAAGCTATTCAAGTTCTATTTAAATTTTTTTTCATTGAATATTTTGGAAAAGTGCTTCTCTGAGTCATAACTGATGTCTGGCACAGGGAGCTGGTAATGAGGGAGGAGAAGGGAGAGCCGAAATAGGGAAGAGGAGAGGGCAGGAAGAGAATATGAGAGGGGATAGGAGGGGGAGGGAAGGGAAGATAGGAGGGAAAGATATGCCTGTGTTCGGGAAGGTGCTTTTATGACAGAAGTCAACCCCTGCTGAGATTCAACTGTCTGGTGTGTAATTGTTTTTCTTCATCCTGTCTCCTCACCTGGAACAGCATGGACTGGAGTCCTTTGAAAATGGCTTCTGACAGTGGTGTAGGAGACAAATCAGTTAGGAAAGAGCTTAGACCAGGTGATATAGTTATGTAGACAAGGTGAAATATATATACATATATACATAGTTATACATACACACACACACACCAGATCTGTATGTAGACCAGGTGATATAGAACAGTGAAATAGTTCTTTTCCTCCTGGCACATGTGAAATGAGCCTTTCCTATGTATGTGTATAGTTCCTGAGAAAATCCGTGATCACCTAGTCAGCCACTGTTAGCAGCTCCCAACAGCCTAAGACTTGCTTAATAAGCCTGGGAGCAGAACAGCTAGTTGGAAAGGCCTATGCAGAAAATGTGAGTGTCAAAATGGAGCAAGGACATTTCCCTACTCCCCTTGTATCTGAGTAATGGTACCACATCAGCATGATAATTATCACCCTCATGTTTGGGGCATTTATGACATGCTTGCTGGGCACCAAGAATGTCACAGGTGGGGGCCGGAGAGATAGCATGGAGGTAAGGCGTTTGCCTTTCATGCAGGAGGTCATCGGTTCGAATCCCGGCGCCCCATATGGTCCCCTGTGCCTGCCAGGAGCAATTTCTGAGCCTGGAGCCAGGAATAACCCCTGAGCACTGCCAGGTGTGACCCAAAAACCAAAAAAAAAAAAAAAAGAATGTCACAGGTAAGGACTTGCTAAGACATTGCAGTATGCTTCTGAGCTGTTTTTATGGCTGTGGAAGAAGAAATCCCCTTCCCCATAGAACATGACTTGACTTACGATCAAACCATCAGTAAATGGTCGGAAGAATATTTGAACCTGGCCAGAATGGTCCTACAATGGGTAGGTCGGATCTATAGTGGAGTTCATAGGGTATTTGCCTCGAATGCAGCCAACTCAGATTCAGTCCCCTAAAGGATCCCTGAACCTCACCAGAGGTAATATCCCTGAGCGCAGAGCCAGGAGTAAGCCCTGAGCATCACTGGGTATGGCCCCAAAACAACAAAGACTATTTGAACCCAACAGGTATCTTGGGAGCACACCCGGTCCACTCTTGAATAGCTCCCACAAAAAACTTCATGCAAAACCTGAGATAAAACTGTTAGCATAGACTTGAATATATTATTTCTTCTTTGTTATTGCAACAGGAGTGTGGATGTGGCTTTTGGATGGCAGGCCTGTGTTTAGGATAGAGAAACTGGCGGTTCAACTCTGTTATCACCCTTGTTCCCCTTGACCTTGGACAAATAAGATGGTCAAGTTCCCTCTGTGTGTGCAGGCACTGCAAGCAGGCCTGGCACTCATACAAAGTGCTGAGTGGAGTCTACAGCCAGACCAGGAAATGGGTTTGTGTTCTTTGGATACCTCCCCCATATTCCCACCATTCTCTTCCAGATGATTTTGTTCGTTTCATATCTAGAACAAAAGAAACCTATTCGATATCCTCACACATATGCAAGAAACATATAGAAGGTTACAGAAATGACTGAGAAGTCTGTTACTTGTCTTTCAATATCGTCAAGAGACAAGGGACACCCAAGAATTATTTGGGGAGGGAGCTCGAAATTCCTTCTTTCCAATCAGCTCAGCCCTTCTGCTTATTTTTATAAATCAGACTTGTTAGTGCATTGCTCCTTTCTTTGGTCTTGTTTTTTTGTTTGTTTGAGAGCCATAGACAGCAGTGCTCAATGCTTACTCTTGACTTTCCTCTCAGAGATCAATACTAGCTGGGCTCAGGGGACCCTATAAAGAACCCAGAATCAAAGCCGCATCAGCATCATGCAAGGACAGAGCCCTACCCTCAGAACTATCATTCCAACCCTTGCATGTTCATCTATTTATTATTATTATTATTATTAATTATTATTATTATCTTGTCTTGGGACCACATCCAGTAATGCCAAGGCTTAAACCTGGCTCTGCACTGAGGACATTTTTTCCACATGAGCTAATTTATAACAAAGTAATAAATTATGAAGTGTAACAAGGAAAGGCTCAGCAAACAGCAAGTGTTGGAAAAACTGGCCAGTCAAATGTTATAAAATGAGATCAGATCCTTATCTCACACCATGAGCAGAAATCATTTTAAAATTGAACAATGACCTTGATATCAGATCTGAATTAATAAATTATAATGAGAAAAACAAGCAGGAAAACACTTCATAACATGAAATCTATTTTGTTTTTGGTTTGGGGGGTCACACCCAGCAGCTCTTAGGGGTTACTCCTGGTTCTACACTCAGAATTTGGCCCTAACAGACTCGGGGGACTATAAGGGATACCGGGAATCAAATCCAGGTCCATCCTGGGTTGGCTACATGCAAGGCAAATGCCCTACAGCTGTGCTATCACTCCAGCCCCTAATATGGAATCTAAAGGCGAATCAGGGATGGGGTGATAGTACAGCTTGTAGAGTGTTTGTCTTACACATGGCTGCCCCAATGCACTGAGGAATTAATTCTGGCAGTGCCCTGGGGACCATATGATATGCTAGAGATCAAACCCAGGTCCCAGGTCAGCTTCAAGCAAGGCAAGTGCTTTGTCCACAGTATGCTCATTCATATGTATATATATAAATATATATACAAACACATGTATTATATATATTGCATTACTTTTCATTCTCTGATGACCAAGAGGAGTCATGGCAACTGAGATTTCTGATTTGGAAGGACTGAAATTCTATCTGTGCATTTACAGAAAAACAAATTACTGCTGTGACGCTCGAGTACAGGGGTTAAGGCACTTTCCGTATACACCGCCATTAAGGATTTGATTTCCCGACACCACATATGATTCCTAGAGCCTTGCCAGAAGTGCCCCTTAAGTGCAGAGCAAAAGTAAGCCAGATTTAGCTCCAACCCCAGGAAAAAAAATTGCTGCTGTCTTTTTTTTTTGTTTGTTTGTTTGTTTTTGTTTGTTTTTTGGGCCACACCCAGTGGTGCTCAGGGGTCACTTATGGCTGTCTGCTCAGAAATAGCTCCTGGCAGGCACGGGGGACCATATGGGACACCGGGATTCGAACCAACCACCTTTGATCCTGGATCGGCTGCTTGCAAGGCAAACACTGCTGTGCTATCTCTCTGGGCCCAATTGCTGCTGTCTTATGTAAGGTTTCTACTCGGTCCCATTGATTGGTTATGACTGACTAAAGTCTTCAGACATAGAAAGTGATAACATTTGTACTTATGGTTTCTTCTCTGGTAGAGATACAAGTCATTTTTTTCCCTAGAAGAGATAACCTAGAATAGTCTCCAATAGTTTAGGACCTTGTTTGGTCTCTACAATGATGTTCTGATTAATTTTCTCTCAATTTTGTATAAAACAAATTTTGTTTTTGGGGGGCAACACCCAGTGGTGCTCAGGGGTTACTCCTGACTCAGCTCAGAAATTACTCCTAGGCTCTAGGGACTAGTTGGGATGCCAGGGATCTAACCAGGGTCAGTCCTGGGTCAGCCATGTACAAGGCAAACAAGAGTCAAATCAGGGCAGCATGTGCAATGTAAGTGCCTTAATCCCTGTACTATTCTTTTTTTATTTTTATTTTATTTTATTTTATTTTAATTTTTTGGTTTTTGGGTCACACCCAGCAGCGCTCAGGGTTCACTCCTGGCTCTATGCTCAGAAATCGGTTCTGGCAGGCTCAGGGGGCCATATGGGATGCCGGGATTTGAACCACCGTCCTTTAGCATGAAAGGCAAATGCCTTGCCTCCATGCTATCTCGCCGGCCCCCTATATTTCTATTGAATCTGTTGAACTGGGGCTGGAATGGGGTGCATCGGCAGGGCATTTGCCTTGCACACAGCTGACCTAAGATGGACCATGGTTCAATTCCCCAGTGTCCCATATGGTCCCCCAAGCCAGGAGTAATTTCCTAGCGCATAGCCAGGAGTAACCCCTGAGTGTCACCTGGTGTAGCCCAAAAAACAAACAAACAAAAAAATCTTTTGAACTGATTTTTAAAAAGATTTCTGCCTTTTAAGAAATTCTATTTTGGGGCCAGCGAGGTGGTGCTAGAGGTAAGGTGTCTGCCTTGCAAGCACTAGGAAGGACAGCGGTTCGATCCTCCGTGTCCCATATGGTCTCCTCAAGCCAGGGGCAATTTCTGAGCGCTTAGCCAGGAGTAACCCCTGAGCATCAAACGGGTGTGGCCCGAAAATCCAAAAAAAAAAAAAAATTTCTATTTTAATAGATGCAAGATAGAAGTTTAGTTTGGGGAGTTCCCATCTAAATTAAAAACTGGTTTTTTATTTTTTCCAAAGCATATGTAGAATCATCCATAAATATCCTTATCCATTTAATTTTAAATGTATCTTGTTATTCTGTGTATTGAATATAAATGGTTAACTAATCAAAGAATTTTCATACAATCAGATATTTTAAAGAGCATAGACATAAAAGTCTCAATTATGTAGAAGAAGTACTGATAAAAACAACAACAACAACAACAACAACAACAACAAAAACCCTACATTAAAGGGACTAGCAGAATAGTACAGGGGGGCCGGCGAGATAGCATGGAGGCAAGGCAAGCTTTTCATGCTGAAGGACGGTGGTTCGAATCCTCGGCATCCTATATGGTCCCCTGAGCCTGCCAGGACAGATTTCTGAGCATAGAGCCAGGAGTAACCACTGAGCACTGCCGGGTGTGACCCAAAAACCAAAATAAAAAAAATAAATAAATAAAGAATAGTATAGGGATTAAGGCACTTACGTTGCACATGGCTGCCCTGATTTGATTCTTTATCCCTGAACACAAAGCCAGGACTGAACCCTGAGCAGTGCTGCGTGGCCACAGCCCCTTTCTCCAAAAACAAAAATAGAAAAGTTGCTGACTTTTCTATAACTCAGACAGATAGACAGACAGACAGACAGACAGACACACACACACACACACACACACACACACACACACACACACACATGCATGCACGCACACGCGCACCCGGTGAACTACAAAAGGCTCTTAGAGCTAAAAGGTGCTATGATATGGGCACAGTCCTTGTTAGACAGAAGGATTACTCTTTGGAATTAGTCTTGCTTGCCCTCAGCCCTGGTTATGATTTACATTCCATGCCTTCTCTTAGAACAAGGGACTGTGCTCCAAAGGTAAATAAAGGCACAGAGCCAGCTGCCCCACTTGGTGCTGAGGTAAGGTCTGGTCCAGCAGCCAGGGGACCTTAGGTTCTGAGGAAATTGTCTGAGAGAGACACACAGCACCAGTGTCTTCTGTGGCACAACCTGAGAAGTTGTTTAGTCTGGATTTCTTGTCTACTAAACTTTTCCTCTGTGAGGACACAAGATCTAGTCTGCTTTCTCAGAGGCCTTGAGTGAAAGCTGGTAATAGTCAGAGGGGTATTCATTCTGTACTATTTTCCCAACTATTCAGATGGAAATCTCAGGCACCTTTGCTTGTGCTAATTTAATCCTTTCTACAGATCTGTTTATATGCGACAGTTGGTTTCCTCAGAGTAGTGAGGACTTGGAATCTAGAGAAGTTGAGTAGCCTGTAGTCACACAACCAAGTGACAGGGAAAATCTTGAATCTTGGTTTGTCTTCGCTGCAATTCTTTTCTCTTCCCCTCCAGACATTCCCCCCTCCCCCCAGGCCTGTCTCTCTCGCACACTGTCTCCTCTCTTCTCATTCTGCCATGCTAACTATATACATCTAGGGGAGGAGGATCATACCTGGTGATGCTCAGGGACCAGGCCTGGCTCTGTGCTCAGGGGCTATGCCTGGTGGTATTTTTGGGGCCCATATATGGTACTGTACTTCAAATCATTCACCTTTGTACTATCTTGCTGGCCTTTTAGTACACATTTTTACTGAGCTAGATTGAAACAGAACAGCACATTCACTCTGTTTTCTGATGCTAAATATTTTTACAAACAGCCCAGTAGGTGACCAGTTACCATTGACTACTTGGAGTTCAAACAAAATGCGCCCAGTTCTCAAGAGGGTTTTAGTCTGTGCAGGGTTTCTGTTGCTTTGGCAAGGAGGCATCCCATTCTCTCTTTTTGGGGGCCTGACCTGTAGTTTGAGGCTATTCAATAGCTTCCCTGACCTCTGCCCTCTAGTTGAGGATCACAAACCTTAGACCTTTAGGGGGGAGCGGCAGGATCCCTGGCTTCGAACATTTGTTTAGAAGTGCAGGAAGTTAGGTGCGACAGTGGCAAAAGGCTGCTATTTGGATGAGCCATTCCCTGTCTGCTAAGGTCTCCCCGCATCCTCCCATTTCCAATGTGCTGGAAGTACTTGGGACAGGGGAGGACTGGAAAGAGTTCTAGAGAGATGAGTCTGATCTTCAGCCTGCATCATTTGTGGTTATTCCGACCAAATGACCTTTAAGGAAATTCATTTCCCTTTGTCCCCATCCCTCTCTCATTGGTCTACACTCAGCATTGCCTCACTCCTATTTATTTTGTTGTTGTTTGGGGACCACACCTTGTAGTGCTTAGAGGAAATTTTTGGTGGTGGTCTGGTGACCATATGTGATGCCAGGGATTGGCCACGTATAAGGCAAAGGCTCTACTTACTGTGCTCACTCTGGCCCTGTGTTGCCTCACTCTTACTTGGCTTGAGCCCATTTAACATATTGCTTTGTTGCTGAGCCTGGTTGAACTGACAGATCTCTGCCCACAGACTGCAGAGTAACAATCTATTAGGTCAGGTGACAGAAGAGGCCTCCATTAGTCTGGGTAAAGTTGTTCCCTTGCTAAAAGCTCCTGGGTCCCCAGTTTTATTTCCTGCTGCTTCAGCAAGGAACAGAAAGGTTCACCCATGAGTCTCCATGTCTTAAGATCTGCGTAATCCACTTACCTACATTTTATCTTTTCACAGATGAGTGGAGTCTAGATCCTGCATTTTTCTCAACTTCCCTGGCCAGCATTTTCCATGTGTTCTCATCTGTGATTTCCTCCTGCTACTCTGTTCCTCCACATCCTGTGTTTCTAGGGAAATGAAAGAACGGCCAACACATGTGCTGCAACCTGTGATAACAAGTGAATTTCCCCTTTATTCAGACACTCTGAAGGCCTTCATTCATCTTGTCCAAGGTAAAAGTGAAGGTCCGAGTCTCTGAAGAGTGGGTTTTGTAGATACCCAAAGCACAAGAATGCTAGCGGGAGGGCTTTGGTAAGGTACAAGTTTTGCAGTATCTAGAAAATGCTGAGAAAATGTTTGCAGAAGCAAGTGCAATATCTACCTGTTAAATGTAGCTGGATAGGTCACAGGGAACTTTTGGACCTGAGAATGACATGATTCTGCTCAGGAAAATTCTTGTTTTTTTTTTTTTTTTTTTTTTTTCTGCTTTAAATGTTACTGGAAGTGTCCCATTGGTTTATTAGTGAAAATTTTCAGAGTGAGGTTGACATTATAAAAACCCTTTATCACAAGCACTTCTCCTGCATCTCAGCAGCTCATGGGGCATATTTTATTACACCTCCATATTTAAAGAAAAACACAAATTCTGTATTTTTGAAAGGAAATAGTCTCTGTTTGCTGTAACTTTTTTTTTTTTTTTTTTTGGTTTTTTTGGGCCACACCCGGCATCGCTCAGGGGTTACTCCTGGCTATCTGCTCAGTAGTAGCTCCTGGCAGGCACGGGGGACCATATGGGACGCCGGGATTTGAACCGATGACCTTCTGCATGAAAGGCAAACGCCTTACCTCCATGCTATCTCTCCGGCCCCTGTTTGCTGTAACTTTAAGATACAGATTATTATCAAGAGAAGAAAGTAAGCGCACTTAAAAATACATGCCTAGAGTTTTCTTTTTAAACGTTGATATCAAGAATTTAATACATTCTGTGTGGTCATTGGGAAATAAAATTGCCTTCATAGTTCCATCAAGGGAACCAGCCTGCCAACAGTATTCTGGGAGACAAATCCTGTTAACTTTCCAAAACTTGAAGTTAACCATAAATGTGGATAGTCTCTCTGTTTTTTTGTTTTGTTTCGTTTTGGTTTTGTTTGTTTGTTTTTTGGGCCACACCCGGCGGTGCTCAGGGGTTACTCCTGGCTGTCTGCTCAGAAATAGCTCCTGGGAGGCACGGGGGACCATATGGGAAACCGGGATTCAAACCAACCACCTTTGGTCCTGGATCCACTGCTTGCAAGGCAAATGCCGCTGTGCTATCTCTCCGGGCCCAAGTCTCTCTGTTTAATTTGTCCTTATTCGTATTAGCTTGCTAGATTTTAGTTATTCAGAAAGTTTTCAAACTCAAAAGAAAAAAAATTACTGAGTAATTATTTAACCTGAATCTGACAACTAATTTGAAAACTTGTCCTGTGTAACTGCATTGTCAATTGTATATTCTTCGCTAATTCTTAATGTTCTCTGACAAATACACTTGCAAATGGTCCTTTCTCTTTATTGTGCCTTTCCTAAATCTCTTTTTTGATTGGTTGCTGTTTTGTGAAGTATATCGTGTTACTTTCCTTCAGTCCCATAAAATGCAGCCTAGGGAACAGTGTTGAAAGATTCGTTTATAATTTCCACAAACTACTGTGTATATCTGTTTTCTTTTTTGCATTATCACCACCACCATGATATGTTTATTAGAGTGACTTGTTTTTACTTTTGTCGGGATAATGTTTTCTTGCAGTCTGTTTCAAGTACATATATATGTACATGTCGGTGTGTATATAATTCATTAAATATAATTTAATATACATGGGGCACTTTCATTGGTACTGAATACAAGTTAAAGCCTCCACTTAGTTTTCACATCAGATGGGTGACCCTGATTGGATTTGCATTGACTTTGTAAGTTAAATTAATGAAGAAACAAAGAATATCAATTTTTAAAATTGTAATTGCTGCTGCCTTTTAATTCTTTGTTCTGGTTTTGCCACTGAAAATGATTTAGCATGATTTCAGTTTACTACACTAGTCCAGAAACTATAGTATTCAAATTCTAATTTAGTCTTTTATCAGTAGCATTTGGTGCAAATTGACCAACATTTATATATAAGATCAATATTTTACCCAATTATTTCTTTACTTGATTAAAAAATATCAGTCCTTATTTGAAAGAAAGATGAATGGCAGGCATACTTCCCTTTAGTGTTATCTCTGCTTGCAGTCAGTCTTGGAATGGCAGATTTAGGTCAGACCATAGATGAGATCAGAGTGGAAACTTAAGAGACAGGTTGCTGTCGGTGCCAACAACAAACCAGCACACAAAATGTACTTTTGTCTTACTGATGGGCAGAAGCTTCCAAATACATCAGTGATTTGATACCTACTTTAAATGAATTTTATTCTCAATAATGTAAGTTTTTAATTTAAAAATTCATATAAAATCAAACTCCACATAACTTCAAAGTAGTCATTTAAATACCTTCATCATTAGATAATGCTATTACTGGGAAGTTATTGCACCTACACACACAGAGGAAAAAAATACCATTTTTCTCTAAAGATGTCACACGTTGAGGCCGAAGAGATAGGATGGAGGTAAGGCATTTGCCTTGCATGTAGAAAGTCAGTAGTTCGAATCCCAGCATCCCATATGGTCCCCCGAGCCTGCCAGGAGTGATTTCTGAGCATAGAGCCAGGAGTAACCCCTGAGCACTGCCGGGTGTGACACAAAAAAACAAAAAAATAAAAATAAAAAGATGTCCAAGTCAGAAAGCCATCGGCTCTTAGGGGAAGGGCATTGTGTGTGTGGGAAGAGAGTGCGGAATTGGATAAAAATCGCCAAGTTGAACGTAAGCTGAAAAGTTAAACTTAATAATTGTTTGGAAAGTTGTCAGGAAATAGTGAAAAAGACTCAAATTCTGAAATCCTAACAAATGTAAATATTTTCCTCTCCATGGCTATAATATTTATACCAAGGAAGTAAAGTAAAATAAATAAGAGCTGTATTTCTCCAGGGATAAAGTAAATTAAAAAAAAAAAACCCTCTCTACTCAGGACAAATCAGTATTTCTATATTTTTGAGCATTATCAGAAGTCACTAAGTATTTCCTGATTTAAGGATATTTTAGCAGTGTTTTAGTGTAATGCTTATAGAGCCAAATATAAACAAAAAAACTTGTATCGTACCATCTGGAATAATTTTATTATTACAGGAACGTTTCCGGAGGTACATTAAGTCAGAAGTGACAATATTTTTCTGCCACTGGCCCTTTGGATACTTATCACAGCATCTATGGGTCCTATAGTATCAGTCTCTCCCTTCAGGCCACATGATTTTGTGGATCTTTCAGTGCCCACAGTTTGGATGTTCCCTACTCCTGCATTCAGTGAAAATAAATGTTTATTGTCAGCAAGCAGGAGCAGGAAATGCCATATATCAGAATGAATACAGCATTCCTTTCACCATCTTCCACAAATTGATCCCAGACCACTCCATCCACAAGTTAGAACTTATTCTTAAAGCTCTACTACCTATATAAAAGCCTAGGATGTTGTTTCCAAAATACTTCACATGACTTCTTTTGATTAGTTAAGATCCACATATTCATTAAAAATACCAAAACCCGGTTACTAGTTTTGAATTTTGAAAAATAGTGGTAAATAAGCCAACATGCCTGTGCTTTGTGGTACTTCAAGTTGTTCTCAGATATGTACCATTATCCTTCTCATGAAAATGTAAGAGACATTGTTAAGCAAACATAGCCAAAAGCTATAGATAATTTAAATTTCATATAAGACTGTACACTTTTAAAGACATGGCACTTAAAATTGTTTTAGGAAAGATAAAAAGGGTACTATTTTTAGAACCTGATGGATTTATATAGTTTGCTCAGGGTCACTGACTAAAATACTTGGCTTGTAAATGGTGTCAAAATAGAAAGCTGTCAAATACCTATTATAAAAGTATGCAAATTCTTTATTACATGAGGGATGATGCTACTTTTGTACCATACTGTTGGTATCTTATACAACCTTTCCCCACTTTTTTTTTACATTAAAAGAAGTCAAATAGGGGCCGGGCGGTGGCGCTAAAGGTAAGGTGCCTGCCTTGCCTGCACTAGCCTTGGACGGACCGCGGTTCGATCCCCCGGTGTCCCACATGGTCCCCCAAGCCAGGAGCAACTTCTGAGCACATAGCCAGGAGTAACCCCTGAGCGTTACCGGGTATGGCCCAAAAACCAAAAAAAAAAAAAAAAAAAAAAAAAAAGAAGTCAAATAGTCTTCGTATTTTTTTGCCATGATGACTTTTACTGAGTATATTTCCTAGTAGATGTCCTACATGGAGTGGTAGTAAAGGACATGAAACCTGGTGTCAGTTCAGCAAACAGAGCAGAGATTAAAAATACCCAATCTTGGGCCAGAGAGCACAGGCGTAGGATGTTTGCCATGTGGCCAACCCAGGATGGACCTGGGTTCAATCCCCAGCATCCCATATGGTTCCCCAAGCTTGCCAGGAGCAATTTCTGAAAGCAGAGCCAGTAGAGTAACCCAAGCACCACCAGGAATGCCCCCATGCTTTGTATTAAAGAAGCCTGGGTTTAGCCTGTAGTACTGCATGGTCCACCAAGCACCATGACAGTGAGCTGGCAGTACTGGATGTGTCCCAAACAACAGAAATGTCCTAATCTTTGTCCCTTTATAAAGGATTGACAGAGCAGGGTGATTGGAGCATTAACACTGCAGATAGAATGCTTGCCTTGCATTGGGCTTATCTGGGTCTATTCCTAGCATCCCATATGGTCCTCCTGAGCACTGCCAGGTATGCTTGGAATGTTCCTTCCCAAAAAATGTTAAAGGGGTTAAAGAGCTTTCCTTGCATATCATCAACCCCAGTTTGATCCCAGCTATCAATATGGTTCCCCAGTAACTCCAGGAGTAAGCCTTGAGCACCACTAGGTGTGACCCCTCAAAACTATCTATTTTTTAATCCTTCCTATCCCTAAATACACTTACCATCCCTAATAATACCTCATCTGCTAGTGAATCTTATCATTATAAAATGCCCATTTCCCAGAAAGCTTTTTATCAATATCATCTCTCTCCTTCATAGGCTATGTCCCAATTCAACCTGGTCTGTCATTTGCTCACTCATTTATTCTGTGGGTTAGATACTAAAACTAGAAAGATCACCCTTTGATATAGCAGCACTGTGAATAGAAAATGATTTTAATACTCCAGTAAACTATGCTATCTCACTAAAAAGAATTTAGAAAAATAAATAAATTGTAAAGATTGCCCAACCTTCAAAATTCTTCCACATAGGTTTGAGAATTAGTACAGCAGGTATTGCATTTATTTGCCTTGCAGGCAATGGACCCAGGTTTAATCCTCAGCACCCCAGATGGACCTCCAAGCCTGCCATGAGTAATCCTTGAGCACAGAGCCAGGAAAAAGCCCCAGGCACCACTGGGTGTGGCCTTAAAACAAAAGCAAACAAAAAATTACCCCACAAAAATAAGACATTCATGTATCCAGATTCAGTATAATTTGTTTTTCCCTACACTTTTTATTATTCATGCTGCTTTTCCCTTCACTTCTCTCTGCTATGCTGACACACAACTCTAATTGACTACTGTTGTGAGATTTAAATTGCTGCATGTATGCTTCTACTTAAAGCTTCACAGAGAACAAACAGGCCTTTTCTAATATGGAGGTAGTAGAGACCTTCTATCCAGAGTGAGCACAGAGAGACCTACTGTTTGTGTGTGGTAGGGGACAAAACATGGCACTAACAGTTCAGTATCACAACTGACTTGTTCCTGAGATTCAGCCTTATATGGGCTAAAAGAATTTTTTTTTGATGCCTTTTCCAATTCCAAAGTGCCATTATGCCCATTAGCACTGGTAGAGACATAAATAAGGACAAATTAGTTGCTGATAGACTACTGGTCATTAAAAATGACATCCATGCTGTATTTGGCCATTTTCCATGGAGAATAAACCACTCACTAACACTCCATCTGTGAAACAAAAGTTTCTGCTCTGGGAAGTGACTGTCATTCAGCACATCTGAGAACGAGGAGCTTTGGTTTTCCGGATGGGCTAGCTCACATCCTTGTGTGATGTTCCTGGGTTCTTCCTTAATCTTTCTTCTCACTGAAGTAGGTTAGAACACTTTCTAATGGGGGATGATGAGATTAATGGCAATTCAAGTGACTACTTCCTAATCAGAAAAGGATACTACTAGCTCTTAGAGAACTGCAAATGTACTCATGTTCATGAACATGAACTAATGTTCAAAGATAAACCCTCGCAAGAGTTTCATTTAAGTCACTGAGGTAACCTTACCTGATATTTGCAAAGTACCTGGCTCATAGTAGGTATATGAAGTGGATTGGAATTAACTAGACATGGTCTCTGTGCTCAGTGAAGTTCCCACCCATTAGGAAAAAAAAAAAAAGACTTTTTTTTTTTCATATTTTTGATACATGTATTTTTATTACACCATAAAAAGCAATACTACCTGATTTCATTTAAAATAAATATTTTCCAAATTCAGAATTTTAGAATACTTACAACTTAATAGTTTTAAAGATTAGATTCACTTTGGGAGCTTCCAGAAGCAAATACATTCATTCATAGCTGTACAATCCCCAGGAAGAATCTAAGTCCAATAGTAGGTCATTCAGTCCCTGTCAGAATGACAACTGCATCCAATGGTGGATAGTGAATCCAGCTCTGCAGCTGAGAGGCAGTTGGGGGAGTGGGGTGGGAGAGGGATTACATCCAAAGATGAGAGCATTAAAACTGAGGCCAGCAGAACAAGTGCATACAAGCTTTAAATAAACATGACCGTATAAAAATCCAGACAGAAAAAGCACATAGGATCCTAAAGCCAAACAGAAAAATCCTTGGAGGACAGTGATGGCAGCCATTCATAGCAGTTTAAATCAGATGTACTCAGGGTTACTATTCAGTAGCAAACAGCCAGAACAGGAACCACTATGCAAGGAGAAATATAGGCACATTTAAATAAAGCGCAAGGATTTTACAAAATAGCTTTGATTTGAGAAAAAGACGACAACAACAACAACAACAACAGAAAAACCCTTTCTTTGTTCCCAAATAATGGTCGGAACTTGTTTTTATTAGAGAAAGATCTTGGAAACATGGATAATCCTCAAACCACACCATCAGTGTTTCTTCCTAATCACACAGAACAAGCTGCTGTTCCAGCAAAGTGATGGCAGTTGGTTCTGGTTAAAGAGTGTCTCCTTCACTCTATCTTTGGAGATAATGTTGTTCATGTGCAGGGTGGAGAATACCACCTATCTGTAGTGCTGGAGAGATTTACAAGGCAGGAACACCCTCCACATTTCCTACAGAAACATGTGTGGGAATGACTGACCTACCCGGTGCTGCTTGGTTAAGGAGTGTTGGCCACAGAGCCCACCAAACGTGGCTTTGTCTAGGTCAGAGGCAGATACTGGCTGAAGCACTGGCTTAGACTGGAAGCTGAGTTGAAACAGCTGAAAGCCACTCACACTGGAGAGGCCAATTTCCATATAATAAAGTTTGGAAGTTTGGAAGCAGCAGTAATATACAGAGAAAGGAGAATCAACACCGTTTTGTTATATTAACATAACAACTGGCATTCCTATAAATAAGGTCAATTTACTTTACTAAATACAGTTTCAGAAGTGTGTGTGTATGCGTGTGTGTGTGTGTGTGTGTGTGTGTGTTTAATATCAGAAATCCTCATTATTATACCACTAAACCTCTGAGATACTTCAAGTTAAAATCTATGTGTAATTTGTCTCCAAGACAAATCAGGTATCTCACTTAAAACAAAGTAGCCTTGTCTTATTACTCGCCTTTATAGTCTAACCAAAATTTTTTTCTTCTTTTTTTTTTGGCTTTGGGCCACACACCCAGTGATGCTCAGGGGTTATTCCTAGCTATTAACTCAGAAATCACTCCTGGCTCCAAGAACTGTTTGGGACACCCAGGATCAAACCTAGGTCCGTCCTGGGCAGCCTGTGCAAGGCAAATGCCCTACTGCTGTGCTATGGCTCTGGCCCCCCTTTTTCTTCTTTTTTTCTTTCTTTTTTTTGGTTCTAACCAAAACTTTTACAGTCATCAGGAGAAAGCTGGAGTACCTTGTGGTCCCTCAACTAGACTCTGATGCAGACATTCAATGACAGGTTTATAAACAAATATTATGTGTTTTATAGCTCCTGTGCTATAACAACTTTGCTAACTTTGAGCACTTCTGAAATTTTCATCTTTACCCTCGAAACAAACTATCTCAAAAAGCTGTAATAACAAATGCCGTTTCTAGGAGGAACTTGATTAATTTGTACTTAGTCATTTTTTTCTCTGCTTGACCTTCTAGAGACAAATGGCAGAATCAGAGTCTGGTTGTCAGAAAATGGAAAAATTATTTTCTGGATTCCTGTGACAAACATGAGAACTGCATAGTAGGTCCAGCACCCACTTTCCCAGCTAAAGGAAAGAGACCAATAGCTAACTGGTTGGAAAGAGAGGCTGGATTAAGGGGATCTAGAAAAAGGAAAAAGGTTTTCAAAGTTAGAACTACATTTACACGTGTGTTTTGGTCACTAAACAGCTTGAACGGATTCCCTGATAAAGTCTAATGAGAATTGGCCTATCCTACTAACATTTGTTCACTATCATAATTTTTAAAGAGTCACATCATGAAGCAAGGGAGATGGCAGACATTTTAAACACACAATCAGAAGTGCATAGTTGTTCAAACACTCCAACTAAATCGCTATGTAAGTCAGGAAAATCACGCTGTTTTGCTTCTAACTAGAAGCAGCTTTCACTCGTTTGGAGACTATACATCAGAGCTTCATTTATAAGTGCATTTCAACAGATCACCATAAATTGAAAAGTTCACAAAACACACAAGAATAAATTGTGAAGACCACACAGTTAAGCTAGCATTGGTAACTATTTCTTTTACATCAAATTATACAGTGCACGAGGTAAATATCGCTCACATTATGGAGGGAGATTGTTTTATTTCTATTTTTTTCCCAAAGAGATCAGATTTGTCCTGTGCGTACAACGAAGAAAACTCCAGTGACACTGAAACGACAAATGTTGTAATATGTACATCACTACCAGGTAAAAATACACACGTTCGTCATAGTCATTTTCCACAATTAAACCGGTAAGTGATTTTTCCTCTGGGGATTAAGAGTATTATAATAGTCCATCAAGATTCTTATGAACAGTCTGGTTCTCCTTCCCCTCATCCGAGTCCCCTTGAGGTGTATACTGGACTTGGTATTCTTGGAGGATTTTAAATACGTCATGGTGTCCAAAGTGTAATGCTTCATCCATGGGCGTGTTATTCCACCTAAACAAGGAACACAGGGTGAAGTGGACCATTTGCTGGCATTTATACAAAGATGATCACCTGGTGTTTCTAGATTTTCAAATGCTAGATTAATGGCCATTCCAGTTTAGCTAGTTTAACAGTATTACAACTAATGGAAGCAATAAAAAAATGGATTTATAATTCACAATGGTCTCAGACCATTTGGAATTGATGGAAAGATCTTGGTCTAGGGGGCTGGGCGGTGGCGCTGAAGGTAAGGCGCCTGCCTTGCCTGCGCTAGCCTTGGACGGACCGCGGTTCGATCCCCCGGTGTCCCATATGGTCCCCCAAGCCAGGAGCGACTTCTGAGCACATAGCCAGGAGTAACCCCTGAGCGTTACCGGGTGTGGCCCAAACCCCCCCCCCAAAAAAAAACAAAAAAAAAAACAAAAGGAAAGATCTTGGTCTTGCAGCTAAGTGCTTCTGGGAGAGTTCTAGCATTGACAGATAAAACAGTCTCTCAGGTAGGTCATTTGCCTTGCAAGCAGCCGATCTGCATTCAATCACTGACATCGCATATGATCCCCTAAGTCTGCCAGAAGTGATTTCTGAACACAGAGCCTGAAGTAATCCCTGAACACTGCCAAGTGTGGCCCCAAAACATAAAACAAAACAAAAAGCAGTCTCTCAAAAAAAAAAAAAAAAAAAAACAAAAAAAAACTAAAGAAAAGAAAAAAGAAACCAAAACAAAAAAAAAGTCTCTCTAGAAAGTTGGAGCAATAAGCCAGCAAGTAGACCATTAGTCTTGTATGTGCTGACCTGAACCCCACATATGATTTCCAAGCTCACCAGGAGTGGTTTCTGAATAGAGAACCAGGAGTAAACCCTGAGTACCTCCAGGTATGGCCTAGAAACAGACAAGCCCTCTAGTATTCCTGACTATTAAGTTCATTAAAAATCTAAAGGGTTGGGCCCAGAGAGATAGCACAGTGGCTTTTGCCTTGCAAGCAGCCGATCCAGGACCAAAGGTGGTTGGTTCGAATCCCGGTGTCCCATATGGTCCCCCATGCCTGCCAGGAGCTATTTCTGAGCAGACAGCCAGGAGTAACCCCTGAGCACCACTGGGTGTGACCCCCCCAAAAAAAAAAATCTAAAGGGTCTACGGGCTTGAGCAGCACTTGCTTTACATCCCCAGGTTCCATCCCCAGCACCTCATAAGGTACCAGGGTATTGCCAAGAGTAACCTTTGAGCACCGCTTGGTATGACTCCCCCACCAAAAAAAAAAAGTTCTAAGGATCTCTTTGAATGAAATGTCAACGAGAGTGTAGGTAGATTTTGGAGAGAAAATTTCTATTACTGTCAATTCAAAATCACATTAAATCTCAGAAACTTGACATAACCGTCACCTCAGAGAGCTGCGGCATGCCCTAAAGGAGTCACACCAGCCACTGAGGACCTGACATTTCATCTCCAGTAAGGAAAGTTGTCCAGGGGCTAATCAGGCAATGACATAACTGGAAAAACTATGCTTCTTTCCTATAAGTGGGTTTTGGGGGCGGTGCTATTTGAGTACTACAGATAAAGGCTGAAGAAAATAAGAAATGTAAGATGGTCTGGGAGAGAGTACCAGGGTCCCTGGAACCATGTGCTCCCCCAGCCCTAGTGTCAATAGATATACCACTGGCAGCCTGAGTGGCACCATGTCTCTGGGCCTTTGCATACAACTGGGACATGGATGGCAGCAGACAGTCACTGGGACCCTGGCCACCTAAGCAGACAGGAAGCTGACATCAGAAAAGTATTGTTTTAACATCAGAAATAAGGTGCTCAAGCAGTGGTTAAATGAGCTGCTTAGCCTTTTGTAAGAGAAAACAGACAACTCTGAAACTCAACCCCAGAAAATGAGAGCCAGATCCTTTGCATCATTTACAAGCTTCTAGGTCTGTCTTCTCTCCCAGCTCTCTCTGCTCTCAGGACTTAACTTCTCCAAGGCTCATGCCCTGGTCCCAGCCTGCACCTCTTTAAACACTTAGCTGGTCCTCTTTCATTCCTTCCCCCAGCCCCATCCTGAATCATTGAACTACTTCTTCTTCTTTTTTGTTTTTCTTTTTTGTTTTTGTTTTCGAGTCACACCTAGCAGCGTTCAGGGGTTACTCCTGGCTCTACACACAGAAATTGCTCCTGGCAGGCTCGGAGAACAATATAGGATGCCAGGATTCAAACCACCGTCCTTCTGCATGTAAGGCAAATGCATTACCTCCATGCCATCTCTCTGGCCCATCATTGAACTTCTTAATGGGGTCACCTTATGGAACTGAAAGGCTTTTAACTAATCTAATTTGGAAAAAAAAAACATTTATTTTTAAAAATCAGGTAAGTAACTATTATTTCCTCCATCCCCATCCCAAATTAGGTTCCTTTAACTTTATATTAGCTTTCATTCATTCAGTCCGGAAGTCAACTGTCACTACACTATGTTGCTTGGGCAAACTTCAGCCATGAGTAGTTCAGAATTATCTGGCTCTTTGGAGAATCTAAACATTAACTGAAGATACCAGCTTTGCAATTATGGTTCTGTGAAAAATGTGAAAGATCAGCTCTATAAGAAGACACTAAATTCACTCAAGCCTTTTTTTTATAACTTGAGGTGACACATATTCTATGAAACAGCAAAGAGTCTTGGGTCTAGTTCATAATCTAGACTAATTGAGTAAAACAGTTACTAGGTTCCTTCTACTTCTACATTAAAGAGTGCAATTTAGGACAAAAACTAAACCATTTCAATTCTTGAATATACACAGCACAGTTAACATTTCCAATATGTGACATGGTATTCTGGTTGCAATTATAAACATGAGGTGTACATGTGGGCAAGGTGGGGTGGGGGCTGGTAGGGGTGGATGCATCAGTTCCCTGCTCTAGAAAGAGCTGGATGGGCAATACATTTGGGGATAAAAGGGAGGACTCTCTCCCTTATATGAGGTTTCAGATTGCCAGGAAAGGTCTTTTTAATTATGTTTCTTAACAATTTTAGGACTAAAATTGGATAACCAAAGTAGTACAATGCTTATAAAATCAAAGTGCTACTATATTAAGAATTATTTTTGTCAGACACTGAACCAGCATTTTCTGCATTTCTTGCAAGCTGAAATAAAACCTAACCTGCTCATTAAACAATAAACTTTATTAAACGGATCTAATAAGGTAGAGAAGAGTCAGTGTGTCACAAAGAGTCTTCACATATCCAAAAGGGTTTTTCCTTGCTAGTCTTCTGAACCTTTATATGTCATTATTCTGACTCATCCATTTATATAACTCCAATTACATAACTGGTTATATAACATGCAAGTACACGCAAACATGGAACTAGGCACATCAACTGGATCCTCCCTCCAGACTAGCCATGTGGGAAGCACAATTTACTGAAAGGTGAGTAGCAGGGGACCGGGATGGAGAAGAGAATCACAGAGCACGTTTCAGGCAACTCTCACTTCACAGGTAAAGTGCCCTTTTCTCCCTTACTGCCTACAAATATCTCTTCCCAAAAACAATTAGAACTTGGCCTCCAAAACCTTTGAACACCAATACCACCCAAATCTCTAGACCTTTGGGAATCTCTGTTTGTTTTGTCTACAGGTTTACAACAGTGATGATACATTTTTATTAGGCCTCTTTGTAGGGGAAAGCACCCTGAAGACAGTTATTTGATTAATTTTTTCCTTACAAACAAATGTTTTCTTTCTATTGTATATCAAATGTCTGACTGACCTAAAAAATATGGAATATTTCTTATATTTGAAATCAGGAATGAACTAGAGGCTGATTTAGTATGTAGGAACCAGGTTACTTAGGTTTTGCCCTGTGAGACACAGTAAAAGGCTGAAAAATGTCTCCTGGGGCTACAAAGATATTACTGCAGGAGAAGTGCCTGCCTTATATTGCCTTGTATGGACCCAGGTTCGATCCCCTGCGTCACATCCCCGAGCAACACCTGGCGTTAGCTCTGAGCACTACCTGATGTAGCCCCAAACCAAAAATAAATGAAAAAGTAGAAACATGTCTCCAATACACAGGGTAACTAAATTATCTCAGCCCAATACACTGAAATGCTGACTGGCACTTCTATTTTAGAAGGGAATGAACGTGCTCACCTGTCCTTGGGGAAAGGATTGACTTTGCAGGCTTCCAGCAAAAATTTAACGACTTCAACATGACCTACATCCAAAACAAAAGCAGAGTTTAGTACCGGGTGGAAAGGAAGCCCCAAACTGCCTAGATGTGCGGTTCCTGCATTACCTTCTGCTGCAGCCACGTGGAGCGCTGTTCTAGAGTCATAGTCCCGCTGTTCCATGTCCATGGCCGACAAAGCGAATCTGAAAATGTGTCGACATTTTAATTAAGTCAGCCTGTAACAATGATCATGAGTTTAGTGGTCCTATGAGACAGATGTCACCTTCATTGGGATCACTTGTGGGACCATCCAGAGAAGACAGTGTCCTGGATTCATTCATGTCTCTTCATCTCACACCCTCATTTTGCTCTCACATAGAGCACGCTCAAATCTCAGAAATCTGGGCACAGTTAGGCCAAGGTCTGTATCTTAGGAGGGCAAGAAATTAACCACTAGGGTGAAATGCTTTTCTAAGACTCTTTAACATGTCAGCAGTGCCATTTACAAGCACTAATTCAATTTTATTTTTTAATCATAAAGTAGATTTTAAAATTAAGGTAATTACTATATAACAGTGTAAGCTGAAGATATATTAATGCTATTTATTGAGCTGGGGGTCTGGGCCACAAGCCGCAGTATTGAAGGTCCCTCCTGGCAGTGTATAGTCCAGGAGACTAGACAGTGCCAGAGATTAAACCAGGGTCAGCAGCAGGCATAGCAAATACCTTGCCCCCCATGGTCTCTCTGTGACCCTAACCTGATCCATTTTTAGATTATTTTATGATTGACATCTTTTATGAGCTAAGAAACACCTCCATCACTGTGAGAACAATTCGGATCTAGTATCTTATTAACTCACCTTTATAACATTATTGTTAATACAAATACCAATTGGACATTAGAACTAGTAGAAGTTACACTGGAGAGGAGGCTCAGTGGTGAGAAAGTGCTTATCCCCAGAAATAAAGAATTCAGCATACACACATTTCCCTCTTCCAGCTCAATTGCAACTCAATACAAGAAATCAGTTCAGCAGGCAGCCCTACAGTCATTTTATGACAGGTAAGCCTTAAAAAAATGTACTTAAAAAAAAGGAGCCAGAAATTACTTCATAAACCTCTAGAGAGCACACGCAAACCCGCCCTTTCACATACCGACGAAGGGCAGAAACATCTCCGGTATAAGCAGCAAACAGAAGGTTTATCACTGACTTTACCTGTGAAGAAAAGAAAGTTCAGGCATCCACAGGGGGAAAACCAATAAACAGAATAAACTTCTGTTATGAGGAAGAAAGTCTCACATGCTCTGAACACTTCACGTGGGTTGCATAAAAAAGAGTTACTACGAGTACACTTTGTTAGCAAAAAGTTTATACAGGAGCCACATTTAGAATCTTGTTCAAATGATTTAGAACCTTGTTTATGTAGAATGTCTCATACTGTGAACAGATGCCTTTAAACTAGTAAAATGTACACCCATCACTGCAAAACATCAGATGGTTCTATATATCTAATCCCTGCCTACAGTCTGTCTTCACCAATCAATAATCGCTGATGTCTTTGGAAATCATGAAGGACAAGTATCAACCAGATCAAATGGTTTGGAGTGAAAGTAGAGCAGGTAGGGTATTTGCCTTATGCACGGCCAACCCATGTTGGATCCCGGCATCCCCTATAATCCTCTGAGTATTGACAGGAGTAATTCCTGAGTGCAGAGCTAGGGATAAACCCTGAGCATTTCTAGGTGTGGCCCCCCCCAAACCAAAACCAAACCAACACAATCAGATCAAACATAAGAACAGACTCCCTTCGTGGATATGCAGGTCACTCCATAGATGGCAGGGACAGAAGCAAAGCCAGAGCTGGTGGCACAGGCCCTGCTCTAATACTGGGGGAGACAGCAGCAATCAAGTCAGGGTCATATGAAGTAATAACTCTGTGACCTAAGAAGTGTATATTCTTCTCAAAGTTATACACCTTCTTGTCCTTGTAATTCATGGTACGATGAAGGAAGGTATCTTTTTAAGCCACTGAACTTTGCTGTGTTCATAATGGCTGGCCTACCCTTTTGTTGAAAAAGTCAAACTATCGGAAACGGTTTGTAAATACTTCACAAATGTTCACTGTTGTTGTAGACTTTGCAGCTGCAATTTTCTTCCGGATAAACCAACTGATAGGGGACATACAAGTGGAACAAAAAGGGGCAGAAAGATTTGAAAGTGGCCCAGCTATACTTTCACAGTCACAATCCAGAGAGGAGTTTTCAAGACTGAAATCAGAAACTGGCCTTACACTAGGGCTTTCTTTTCCCACCACCTCCAAACTTGTAAATCACTCTGGAACTAACCACACCAAGGTGCTCTAACTCAGTATTTGCAGTTTTCTGCAGATATCAGTCTATATCACTCCTCTCCATCAAAAAGTCCTTAGACCATTAGCTTCCTTTCTGCTACTCCAGCTCCTGACTATTCGTTTCTGACTAGAGGCAGTCCACAGATAGAAAGAAGTTGAAGTTCTGCTCTAGTTTTAAGCTTTTCCTGACTGTAAGTCCAGAACATACAAAGCTAACAGAATCACCCACAATGTGGTTCCATGCATGCATGTCTGCATATGAGGAAATGCCCCAATTTTAATCCTATATCAACACCTCAATTTTAGGGAAAAATCTTTGAAAAAATCCTCAGGTGATTCCAACAAATCCTATTCTGGCTTAAAACCCACTGCCCCACATGACCATGCTCTCTCTCATAATTGGGGTCCTCAGTTCCTCTGTACTCTTGGACCCACAGGAAGCTGTAGAATTCTGATGGGCTATTACAAGGAACTCTCTGTGTTTTCATTTTTTAAATTTATTTTTGTTTTGGGGCCACACCTGGGCTCTGCACTCAGAAATTATTCCAGGCAGGCTCAGGGGACCATATGGGATTCTGGGAATTGAACAGGGATGGATGTGTGCAAGGCAAACGCCTTATCTACTCTACTTGAGATGCTGGGGATTAAACCCAGGTCTGCCGTGTACAAGGCAAATGCCCTCCACTGTACTATCGCTCTGGCCTCATGTTTTCCATTTTTAAGCTGGGTTCCTTTCACACTTCAGGAATTTGAGAACAGAAGTCTGGGAACTGATGATCCTGACCACAGATAATTGCTTGATAATACCAATTCTTTCCAACCCAGCAAACATGAATGCAGAATCTGTTTTTCCTTATTCTGGGTTTCACTTCTTTACTACTGACTTCTTCAAACTCACACCTTCAATTTCCAGAACTTATTTCCTCCCTTGACTGGTTCCCTTATTACAGACACTTAATACAGACCCAAATTGATATATTTTGAAAGACTGACAGACAGCCTGTTGGTAACCTTCCTTCAATGTATCATTTCTGCAAGTAATTTGTGTTGTCAGTTCTCTGAAATTTTTTGAAAATTTGTTTCACACTATCATGTCTCCATTGTAAGTTTGATTTATGGAGTCATCAAACTCAGTCCTGATTCATTTTGACATTTCCAACACATCCCCGCCCTATCCCTTAGCTTCCTCCCCCCCCCAACCTTGTCTCAAAGCGGGGGGAATATATATATATATATATATATATATATATATATATATATATATGTGGTGACTTTTCCTTTTGGCTGCTTTGCAGTCATTTTCCGGTTCCCAGCCTGAAACCCCAAAGGCGCCTCCCTTGCTTCCTGCTATTTTTCTCAAAGGCCTCACGCACACCAACAGGCACAAAACTTCACCTGGTGGTGTAGTCTTTTCTCCAAAACATTAACTGCAGCTCTACTTACTAGCACTGTTCACTCTGTTCAAACAAAAACAGCAAACCTCTTAGCAAACTCTGGTGGCTCCCCGCCTACCCCCCAAAATTTAGCTTCAACTGACCTTGCTCATAGAGGCCTGACATTGCCTCTAACATGTTAAACATCTTGAGAATGCACCAAAATAAACTTGATTTTTACTGCCTTTTCCCCTCAGCCCAATTTTCTTCTTCCTAGTCTCATATCTGGGATGACACATTCACACAATTGCTATATTTGACTACACATATTGAGTCAAATAAATAAATAAAGTACAACCCAAGTAGAGGTATACATTGTGGTCCTCTCAGCCATCTAGGGAATCCAGGACCCCAGTGCATATATATGGGAGGTTACAGCATGCTGAGAGGTTCATGCCAACGCAACCTATCAATCAATCCTGGAGCATTCCTTGTTTTTCTCACAACCCATATCAGCTCCTTGACAAGTCCTCTTTGCTCTCCCTCCAAAGTCTAGTTGAGATCCTGGTTATTGCTGTGGTAAGCTCCACGTCACCACTTTCTCTCGACAAAAACCAGCAAGAGCCTCTTAACTGTTCCTCTGACTTACCAACCCTGCCTCCTCAGATATCTTCTGAACACACTCCAGTGGCCTTACATACAGCATTCAGGACAGTAAACACTGCTCCCTGGGCTGCTGGGTCTCAGTTCCTAGTCTATCCCTCACAGCAGTCACTCTATTCTGGCCAAGTCTTGCTGGGCTCTAGGCTCTTGGGCAACAGCTGCTATTGTCAGCAATACCCTTTCTTCAGGCAGTAAGGATCCCCCTGCCCAGCTTCTTTCAGGTTTCTCTCCCAAATAGGATCAGATACTGTAGTACACTGGTCCTTTGCATCATTCTTTTACCCCAATGCTCATCCTCTTTAGAGTATATCATCATCTGGCATCTCACAAACATCTCTTGCCTTTCCATTCTAAACAGATATCCTCATAGGCAGAGACCTGGTCTTTTCTTCCCCACTTCTCTCCCCATGTTCTAGCACATTTAACTAATACATGTTAATTTAGATCACAGAACATTGTAGTATCTCCATTTTTATTTATTTATTTATTTATTTATTTATTTATTTATTTATTTGGTTTTTGGGCCACACCCGGTGGTGCTCAGGGGTTATTCCTGGCTGTCTGCTCAG